>NC_136262.1:120786597-120871597 GCF_964187855.1 Myxine glutinosa
CATTTATTTATTTACTTTCTCATTTGGCCAATATCTCAGGCACCTTTTGAGCTGGGAAGCTAATATTTGGACATGACAGTGACCAAGTGATGTGGCTATCAAGGATATTTTTGATTTATTGATGAATCATTTAATTGATTAATTATTTATTTTTTTATTAATGACTTATTTAATTAAATTCCTGAATGATACATCTTCGGAGGAAGCACTAGTGGTTTAGTTATGCTATTAGCCAATTGATTAAGAAAATATTTTGTGATAATCTTTTATCGATTTTAATTATACAATTAATCAATCAATTAGTGTACACCTCTCCCTCCCAATGCAGCCTCAATGGGCTGCACTGCGGTATTGCCGGGTGCCAGAGGCGCCCCGGCAATGCCGCGCTGTGGGATATTTAATTATTTGGCATGGGGGCAAACCAGATACACTTTGAATGTATCTGAACTTGTTTCTTTCTTGTTTGTTTGTCCGGGCGATATCTCAGCCATTCTTTGAGCTAGGAAGATGAAATTTCGGCACAATAGTGAGCGTCCTTTATCAAAAACGTTATTTTTTGTTTTTTGATTAATCAATTAATTGAGGAGTTATTTAATTTTTAGCGATTAATTTAGTACTTATTTAATTAATCAAATTTCCTTTCTCTTCTGACCATTAACTCAGGCACCTTTTGAGTTAGGAAGCTGATATTTGGACATGCCAATGACCAGGTGATTTGGCTGCAAAGGCTATTTTTGATTTTTTAATGAATCAATGAATCGAATAATTATTTAATTATTCGATTAATGGCTAAAAAATTTTTTTTTTTTTAAGTTACAGATTCTGATGAAATGGTGGTGGTTTATGTGTTCTATGACCGAATTGATTAATAATTTAATTTTTTAATGATTATTATTTATTTATTTTCATTATTAATCATTTATTTATTTTCTTTCTCATTTGGCCAATATCTCAGGCACCTTTTGAGCTCGGAAGCTAATATTTGGACATGAGTGACCAAGTGATGTGGCTATTAAGGATATTTTTGATTTATTGATTTATCAATTAATCGATTAATTATTTAATTATTCGATTAATTACTAAAAAAAAAGAAAAAAATTCATTTACAGATTCTGATGAAATGGTGGTGGTTTATGTGTTCTGTGACGAATTGATTAATAATTTAATTTTTTCATGATTATTATTTATTTATTTTCATTATTAATCATTTATTTATTTTCTTTATCATTTGGCCAATATCTCAGGCACCTTTTGAGCTGGGAAGCTAATATTTGGACATGACAGTGACCAAGTGATGTGGCTATCAATGATATTTTTGATTTATTGATTATTCATTTAATTGATTAATTATTTATTGATTAATCGATTAATTATTTATTGATTAATCAATTAATTATTTATTATTTTTTATTAATGCCTTATTTAATTAAATTTCTAAAAGATTCATCTTCGGATGAAGCACTAGTGGTTTAGTTATGCCCTTAGCCAATTGATTAAGAAAATATTTTGTGATAATCTTTTATTGATTTTAATTATACAATTAATCAATCAATTAGTGTACACTTCTCCCTCCCAATGCAGCCTCTATGAGCTGCATGGCGGTATTGCCGGGCGCCAAAGGCGTCCCGGCAATGCCGCGCTGTCGGATATTTCATTATTTGGCATGGAGCAGTGTACTTTGAATGTATCTGTACTTGTTTTCTTGGTTGTTTGTTTGTTTGTTTGTTTGTTTGTTTGTTTGTTTGTCCGGGTGATATCTCAGCCATCCTTTGAGATGGGAAGCTGAAATTTCGGCACAATAGTGAGCAAGTACTTTGGCAAAAACTGTATTTTTGTTTTTTTGATTAATTAATGAATTAATTGATTCGTTATTTCATCATTATCGATGAATTAAGTGTTGGTATTAACTTAACCAAATTAACCAGGTTGGAGCCTGGTGTTGGCTTAGCGGTTAGGGTGCCGGCTTGGGATCCTAGGATTCTCGGTTCGAATCCCGGTCGATCGCTGAATTAACGCCAGGGGGGTTGACTCAGCCTGTCATCCTTTTGAGGTCGGCAAATTGAGTACCAGTTCACTGGTAATTCCCTGTGTCGCAAAAGGCGACTTGCAGGGTTGGCGGCAGGAAGGGAATCCGGCCATAAAACATTGCTTCAAAAAGGGGACCACGGTGCCCAAAAAAAGCCAACCCCTGCTCTGTGGGGAAAAAATGGCCTCTGAAGGTGGTTCTTCTTCTTCTTCATTTTGTTTTGTCCATTGCCATACATATTTTTTATTTATTGAGACCAAATTATTTAAGGTTGGAAACCCTCCCCTAAATGAACTGTGCTCTGGGCTGTGATGACCTTTTCTGACATTCGAATCTGAATTGTGATGATGACTTGTTACCTGAGCCCACTGCCTTTGAATGTTATTGGTTTATAATGTGAATTTTTTTTTGGTGCTTGTTCCGTTGATTCTGAATCTTTTTTTTTTTTCTCTCTCTTCCAGGGATGAGTCTTGGATATGGCTTTGTTAACTTTTCCAATGCAGCTGATGCTGAAAGGGCTATCGGCAGTCTCAATGGACTGCGCCTGCAGTCAAAAACCATAAAGGTACGTTTGTCTATCCATCCCTTTCTGTTCATCCAGCATCCCTAAAAACCCTCATGCTCACAACCATAAATCCTGATCACATCATATCTACTGTGTTAGCTTGTCTTTCCATTTAATCTTTCCAAGCTGTCTATTTCTTTATCCTTACTGCTGATTCTCTGCTGCGCGAACGTTGTCTCTCAGGTATCGTATGCTCGGCCAAGTTCGGATGTTATAAGAGACACAAACCTTTATGTCACTGGTCTCCCCAAGTCTTTCACACAGAAAGAACTGGAGGAACTTTTTGGACGTTATGGGCATATAATCACTTCCAGGATCCTTGTGGATCAGATTACTGGTAAGTCGTTGAAGTTAGAGAAACGGTAATGCATGAATATCCCTGTCTTGTGTCTTTATTCCAGATGTTTTGAACAGTTTCTCCTTTCCCCTCTTTAATCAATAAGGGGTTTCTCGTGGCGTTGCCTTCATCCGGTTTGATAAGCGCGCGGAGGCAGAAGAGGCTATTAAAGCTCTCAACGGTTCCCCTCCACCTGGCCATCGAGAGCCTCTTTCTGTTAGACTTGCCTCAGCTCCAAACCGCAAAGCCTCGCCGGCTCTCCTTGCCCAGCTGTCTCAAGCACCGCTTCGCCGTTATCCCCCAGGACCTGTCCACCACCATGCTCAGAAATTCAGGTGAGTTGTTTCCTGCAAGACATTTTATCTTATTTGCTCACACGTTGAATGTATTTCTGCGCTATCTGCGTTACCGGCGCGTCTGGCTGCGCCCGCGTACATGTACGGTTCAAAGTTCAACAACGGCGAGTGATGCAAATTCTCTGGCACAGTCCTCTCGCGCCACTGGTGCAAGTCAAGTCTTCTTATCAAGCTCCCTCTCTGCAAGTCCTGCTTGTAAGTCCTTTCGAGGGCTTTTCGTATGGGCTTATATAGACCCGCCCCGCGAACCTTCTGGAACTCACCAGATTCTCTTCACCACGCCCTGTCACGCCATTCCGCTCGAGCTCTGATTGGCTGGTGGCTCTTACCGTCCTCCCACGCCGCTCACCCCGACCCCGCTCCCCTCCTTCACCTTCCGAGGCCTACCTCGTGTTACTCGACTAGTGGACAGCCAAATGGGGCGTGGGATGGATTGCGTCCATAGACGTAGAATGGAGGTTGGAGCAAAATGAATGTCGGGCCTATTCTCCTGTCTTTACACAACGCAGGTACTAAGAGGGGAAATGGCCTATTCTTACACATACTAAGACATAACTATACTACAAATGGGCCTATATGTTGCTCGTGTGACTAACTATGGGGGGCAAACCTTTAACCTTTAATGACTTCAATGTGCCAATCTCAAAACCGCAGCAATATATATATATATATATGCAGGTGTACACAAAATTGAGGCTCATGAAAGAGTGAGGTGATGGAGGGTTCACTGAAACGGGCTGTGGAACCACAATTGGATGTAAAAACTGAGGGAATGAATGAAGAGGAGAGAAGAGGGAAAGAAACACAGCAACCTCTGTGGTTGAGATGGTTGGTTTTGGTAGAAATAATTGCGGATTGTGTGAGATAGGATTGCACCGCTTACGTAGTTCTGTAATGCAGGATCGGGTTGAACAGCCTCAGGAAGGCAGTTCCAGAAAGAAAAAGAGAAAAGATGAACAAAATAGTCCCTTTTATAATGTACACAAGGAACTGTTTGGTCCACGAAGCTTGTAGCTATGCCAACAGCACAGCACATTATTTCAGTTTGTCAACTTACATTAATGGGTGGTTTTGGGGGAGGTGGAGGAGGACTGCTGAAGGTGGTGGCTGTGATCAAAACAGTGGTGCAGGTGCACACGCCAGCAAGCAATATTTATATTGTCATGGTCGCGTGGTCTTCAATGACGATTACGTAGCTTGGCAAGTATGGGATGAAAAGATCTCTATGTTCGCCGGGTTAATTTGTCACAAATCTGTATCTCGGAACACACAGTGGTGAATCTACGGACAGAAAGAGTCGAGTGAAGCTTTTTGGTGTTACAGGTTAAGGCGTTTCAGCGTAGACCCAATCTGCTCATCTAACAGGTTAATAAACCGATTTCACTAAACGCCAAGGACCCCGCTCTCTTGATTCCAGAAGGTTTCATCAAAACGGGGATATATTATGGTGACAAAAGGGGATGATGAAGAACACGGCCTCACAATGGCGATCACTAAAATAAACAAGCATTCTGAGTATTGCGCTGCAATACATGTCCCCTTCCGGCATTGGGTAGCACTGGCATAGAAGACAGTATTATGACTTACCGCACTCCAAATTATAGTCTGGAAAACTGTTGGGGAAATTACCAAAGTTCAAAGTGCCATAACTTTGTCAAAAATGATCGAAACGTCGTGAAGTTCGAACTTGATCTGTAACTCATCATGGGGAAACCATGTGCCAAGTTTGAAATCATTAGCATTAAGAGTTTAGAAAAGAAGTCCGGAAAACTGTTCTATGCGTGACGGACTGACGGACTGACTGACTGACTGACTGACTGACTGACGGACCGACGGACCGACCGACCGACGGACGGACCGACCAACAGATGGAGTGCAAACCTATAGTCCCCTACGGTGTACACCGGTAGGGGACTAATAACTGAAACCGTGCTCCGGTACCACGACTGTTAACATGTGCGTCTTATCTCTTTCATTCGGGGGACACCGGACAAGATTGATGATGAGACAAAGAAACCTGCTTCGCGTGCAATGCGCGGACGCGTGTTGTGTGGGTCCCTGGTCAGGTGGGTGTGCTCCTGACCCAGTCAGCCATTAAAGTTTGGCGTGCTGCAGTCTGGTGCAGGGCTTGTCCTCGTCGACTTCCCTTCCGGGAGTCATGCTCAACAAACAATGAAGCCTTGTAGTGTAGCAGCATAGCAAACCTGTTGTGCATTTTGTGATACAAGCACCAGATTTGGCACAAATGTACATTAATATGTTGCGAACATTTTCAGATATTGGGCCACTTGAAATTCTCTCTTTATGTCCGCCATATTGGATTTCAAAATGGCCGCCACTTGAAATCTACATTTGCTATTATCTCTGGACGTAATGCAGCTATTGACTTGATTCTGGTATCTAAATGTATGTTTTTGGGGGCAAGGAATCCAATGGTACCAATTTCAACTTAATATTATCTATCACAGTCTGTTATATAATTTTATTTGGAAATTATCTAGGCAAATATTGGATTCAACACAATACTTTGAAAAGAATGTCTTAGTTCTGTAAATGTCTTAGGTATAATACTGACATGCTACATGGTCTAGTATTTGAGGCTAGGTGTACTGGTATCTGAGGCAAGGTATATACCGGTACTGAAGATACGTGTACATAAACAGTGTCATGTTAACAAGTTCAGCATTGCCACAAGTACATGTATGTTGTTGACTCAGCGTCATGTGCAGTCCCCTTCACACACACAGAGGGCTGTGCACTGAAGGGCAGCCTTTTTGCACTTGCAGCGCCTCACACACCCTTTCTTGCACTTGCAAGAAACCAGCTCAATGCAGCTGTGAGCTGCCTCAGTTAGCCTGGTCCAGTAAGGTGTGTACTGTCCTTGACCAACCCCAGTTGGTTGGTGGAGGGAGCTCTGGTGCTGGCAGCAGTATCTGACCCCACACATGTCCACCTTGATACACTGCCCTCTTGACATGTTCCTCCAGAGCTGCCTTCGTTGGAGGGATGAGCTGCACATTGTTCTTCCTTGCGAAGAGTTTCCTCCTGGCCTTGTCAATGTCTGTGCATTTGCTGGTTCGATCATACAACAGGATCACGAACCTCTCGATGATGCGCATTGCATCGTCTGGTATGTCACGAGGTGCAGAGGACAGCAGCAGCAGCGCCTCAGTGAGTTCTGGCAGTACCGTCCAGACTGCCCACGCAGTGTTCTTGCCATGTCTATGAAAACTAGACACAGTGTCGCATCCAGTTAGAGCGTGGAACATTGGCAGTGCACGAGCCTTCTCTCGTCCCAATCCAGCTGCTATTTCGTGTGCTGCTAGGTATCGGAAACTCTGGCCTGTTCCGAATGCCAGCCACAGTTTGTCTTCTGGTTGCAACTCCTGTGCCAGGGACACTGCCAGCACCACAACATCGGTGTCTACAGTCCGGATGAGTATTGCATGGTGTCCATGCTGGACTGCGTGAGATGCATGCAGCAACATCCGACTGTCAGCCTCTTCATGGTTACATGGGGCGAGTGAGGTCAGATCTGGCAGTAGTGGCTTGCTGAGCACTGCCTCTCCATCAGTAATGACGAGTTGCTTGTCCTCCTGGTCAAACCATTCCATGAGAGCTGCTGAGAGGAACCTGAACAGCTCGGTCTTGTTGCTGTCCACTCGTAGGAAGTTCTGCCAGTTTCCTGGTATGGCTGCGGCAGCCACCACACGTCTCCGCACACCTTGTCCCCGCTTTGCACGTGTACTACCTTTCAGTGAATCAGCAAGGTAAGTATCCCAGACCAGATCCAGGCGTGACACTGTTTGCAGCTTCGTGGACATATATGGGATGAAGATCTGTTGTGCATACTCTTCAAAGGTCTTTGATGCAGCCGGCTTCAGCATCTGGACGATGGCTGCTCCATCAAGCACAATACAGGTCATGACAGGAGTCTCTGTCTTTGCGTCGGAGACTTCTTCCAAGCATGTGAGGAGATCACTCTTGGTACCAGTGCAGAGGCTTCCACCATCAGACAATGCAGGAGGACATGCCTGATTCTCGTGACAAAAGAACTCCTCAAGGTTTCCATCCCTCGTCTGGCAGCCAATGTACAGGCGTGCGAAGAGTTCACGGTCATTCTTGATGGAGGCGAGCTGTTGCTGACCTTTGCTCTGGCTTCTTGGAGTGGAAGTGCTGAACACCTTCAGCTTGTTACGAGGAATGGGTGCGTCCACTGCCTTTGTTCTGTCCAACAGACACTCGCTGGTGAAAGCCTCGAACTGCTCTTGGCCAATCCTCTTGGCATTCATCACGGTCTCCACAGCAGCAGGATCTGCGATCTCCTTTGTGTCCAGTTTGACTACATCCTGACTCTCCTCCTCGAATGGGTTGCCCATCTCCTCTATGACACCGACGAGAGAGCGAACATCTTTCACAAATGAGGCCTGTACACTTGGCGTCTGATCATGATGACGTGTGTCTGCTGTTTGCCGTCTCCAGTGTTGGTTCCCATCCTGGAATTCTTCGATCACCCTGGCAACTTCTGGTCCCGCAACCATCCAGCGACGTAGGGCATTAGGGTCGTCAGTGAGCCCAACTGCTCCACCGTCTCCTTTGATGCAGGCATTATTCTGCTCATGTGCCTGGTCAATCGGGATTGAAGAGAACACCCTCTGTGTTTTCTGAACGGTGAAGTGGCTTTCCCTGAATTTCCTGGCTACATCTGGGTGTTTGATGGTGAGTTTGGCCATGTCCTTCAGGTGCACTGGTATCCACCTAGCATAGTGGGTGTGATCCAGTGCATGGAACCAGGGGACCAGCTCTGTCAGAGCATCGAGGTACATCATTAACGATCCCTGCCTGAGAGAACGCACATACACTAGAACCAACAGTTCTAGTTCCAGCACGGTTGCCCAGTAGTGAAACTGGGGGATGTCTTCTCCTCTCTGGCAACACCAGTCTTCAAACTCCGGAAGGTCCTCTGCATCCCTGGTTTCTCCCAGACAGTAGTGGTTGTAGGCACGGTGTTGCAGGATGTACAGTGCTGCTGCAGTCACTTGATGTGCTCTTCTTGTGCGCAAGACATGGGATGCTCGCAGGAATGAGTCTGCTGTCCCTGCTGTCGCAATCTCGGCTTGCACAAGTGCTTGCACCCAACCACTCCCTTTCAGCCAGTCCCCCAGTGTCCTCAGTGCCGCCATCTCTATGTGGAGGCCACCAAACATCACCACTATCTGGTCTTCACCATAGCTCTCTGGCCACTTCCACTGTATCTGCTTGGCCAAAGCAAACAGTGGCTGATCAACGGTGACCACTGGTGTCTGTCCAGGATTCAGGTGTTCCACAGCATTCTTCACGACGTCCATTGAGTGCCGGATCATGGCCACTGTGTGGGCACTCTCCAGGAAGAGTGGAAGCAGCGACGTGGGGCAGATGACTCGAGCATCTGGTGGCTGTCGGCTGGCATGAAATGCAGCCCAAGATGTGTTGTCATTGTCCACTGTACCAGTGTTGTCTTCCAGGACTCGCTTTGCATTGCCTAGCCATTGGTATTCTTCATCAGTCTGCTGTTTGAAGTCTCCTCTGGTCAATGACGCCACTTTAGCAGCTGGGACAGGCGACTTCTTGATGCTGCTAGTGACAGGGGGTACATCAGTGTAGTAGTGCGGCAAGGGGGCGACTGTCTTGGACCGTGCATCCCCAGATCCTCCAACAATGACGATACTCCGATCCACTCCTTCACCAGTGTAAGAAGGATGTTGTATGAGGGAGATAGCGGTACCATGGAAGGAGTCCTTTGATGTTGTTGCACTGGGGTTGTGATCTATGTTGTCTACAGCGGCAGTTGTAAACACTTTGCCACGCATCTTCGGAGGGCAGACCACTCGTTCTCTGTGAAACTGTTGGCAGACACTGTTGCCCATCTGTGCTGAGAGCTGGAGCACTCTATCATAGGAGATGCTCAGGCCAAGGTGTGACAGTCTGTCGACCAATTCCTTCTTGCGTGTATGAGCATGCAGCATCATCCCTATGTATATTGGAAGTGGGGTCTCCTGTGCAACACTGTGCCTGACACTGGTGGATGATGTGGTGCCGCGTGTTCGCTTGTGTTTGATGCTGTTGAACTTCAGTATCTGAGCTGTGGCAATTGCTGCAGGGTTAGTGTCTGCCATCTGTTCCTTGATGCTGGGTCCCTCTAGGATCATACTGACTAGGGCAAGCAGCAACGGTGGCACAGATTCTTCTTGACATACTTCAGGGAATCCTGTGAAGGGCTTGGCTTCTCCAAACATGTGACGGCGAACAATCTGTGCAGCATGGGCAAGATGGACTGCATCACTATCACTGTCCAGCTCGCAGGCTTTGGCAAGAGCAGCACCGACATCTTCTTCAAATGCCATCAGGATGTCTCTCCCCTTGGTGTGTGCCCGCATGTCAGGAAACTGAGCCAACAGTCTCTGTTTCAGTCGTGTGGAGTGGACTCTCGTGTCGAGCTGGACTCCTAGCTGTTCCATTCTGGACTGATAGAGCTGGACAAGGTCAGCCAATCTGAATACTGGTGCCGTCTCCTCATCTTGTCTGGTTTCTTCAATGTAGAGGACAAGTTCAGCGAAGACAACTGCCGACATTGCTCGCTCTTGTTTTGTGTCCTGTGATCCTGTTGACTGGGCCTTTCTTGTGCGATTGTAAAGTCCTATCAAGCACCGTGGGTGATACTGGGCGTCCAACGCTATCATGTCCCCACCACTGAGACGGCCCAGCAGTTCTGTATCACCAAGAAGGGTTGCACAGGCACGCACCCGTTTGTCCATTTGGAATGTTGCAGCTTTCCGAAGACTGTCAGCCCCAGCAGGTTGTTCACAGAAGAAACAATTTTCTGGGACCTTCTTCTCTGTACTCGATGAGCATGAATGTAACCTGGTGCGTTTGCATGCAGCTTGTTCCTCATCGCTCTCACATTCTTTCTTGAGTGCTCTCTTTTGTGCTCTCTGCAGTTTGGTGTTGTTGTACTGGAGCCTGCATGTCTGATGATATTTTGCACCGTGTGCAACCATCGCAGCTTCAATGCCATGACCATCATCGAGTCTTTCCAGGTGAAATGATCCTGGAAGCTCTCCAAGTTCACTGAATTTGACCAAGTTCTCTGCGAGTGAACTGTACCCACTCCCAATGTCTTTTCTCTTTGATTGGTCAGGTTTGGTCAGTGTCTCCGTCTTGTCCTCTTGACATATAGGGCATAACTTCCACTCAGTTGTGGTGAGGTGCTGTGATGTTGATGGTGAAGTTCGCTCAACATCAGCTAGTCTGAAGCTCTTGGACATGGTGGAACTGTCTTCTGAATCTGCAACGATACAATGATATAATGTTAACATTTTGTTATCTATCTATAATTCCAGTAATCTCTGTGTGTGTGTATGTGTGTGTGTATGTGTGTGTGTATGTCTGTGTGTCTGTGACCGCTGTTTCTCGACAACCACGGGTCCGATATACTTTAAACTTGCCAGGTATATTGCTGGGGACCCGAGGATGTGCCTTTTCAAGGTTTCATATTAATCGGAGAAGTAGTTACCGAGCTATGTCCAAAAAACGATTCTACCAATCAGAGAGCAGCGAGTTATCACGTGTGCCGAACGTGCCGAACAGACTCTGCCTCGGACGGCACATTTGAGAGCGTATTCATTTATTTCACGTTGGCAAACTATGTTGCCGCTATGTTGGCGTTAAACTATGTTTTAAAACTAATTAAAACTAATTTGCGATTCTTTCGCTTTCCTGCGCGTTTGTGCACGCTATGGCGATTTCTTTACCAAACTCCGCAAGCCGTTCGCTTTGGACCAAACCATTTCATGTAAATAGAGGGGGGGGGATTGTCACCGTACTCGCAAGCCGTTCGCTTTGGACCAAACCATTTCATGTAAATAGAGGGGGGGGGGGGGATTGTCACCGTACTCGCAAGCCGTTCGCTTTGGACCAAACCATTTCATGTAAATAGAGGGGGGGGATTGTCACCGTACTCGCAAGCCGTTCGCTTTGGCTTTGCGAATGGACCAAACCATTTCATGTAAATAGAGGGGGGGGGATATAATTTTAGATGTATATATAGTACGGGCATGCCCTAGTATATATAATAGAGGGGTTTCCTCCGCCATACTAATGGAGAGGAGGATAATTCCTCTATATCGTAGAGCATTTAGCTTGGCACACTTAGGGAATTAGTTTTGTGAGATTATGCCGGAATTAAATTTTCACCCATACCGGAGGCAAGAAGAGAAATAAAATCACATGAGATTCTTTAGTTAAAAAATATTCCCAAATTTATTGAATATTTACAAAACATTTGAATTCATAAATTCTTACAATATTTACACAGCCAAGATTTAAATATAAATCAGTCTAAACTCTTATTAGGTTGGACAGTACATTTTCCAGACATACCCCGTTCTGTTAATTACAGCCTTCGTGTTAAATTCAGAACATGTCAAAACTGTCAGTGTGGAATACACACTTCACTCAAAATACTACTTTATATAAAACATTTCTAATTTAAAGCCTTATAGTAAGAATTTCAGATAAACCCCAAAAAAGTAAGACCAGGTTGGCTATTAGACAACCTGCCTCTGTCGTGCCCACCAGACAAGTGGTTTTAGCCAGCACACATGTGTATCAGGTAAGCTTGTGCTGAGTACATCATACCTGAACAACTCAGTGAGGCAGAACACAGCAGTGCACACCAGGGTGACCCCTTCAGTGCATAAACCAATTAACCTGTCCACTGCAGGGCATATAGAAATGAAGTTATTTTCTGCATATAATAATAATATAAGTTCAGTTCTATATAACAATTTCTGTTATCACCACTACCACTACAACTACCACTACTACAAGCTTTGTCTGGAATTTTGTGGACTAACAGACAAACAGACATACAGACAAGCTGGGATCAAAACATTACCTCCTTCCACCATTGAGTGTAGAGGTAAACATCATGGAAATTATATCATGCCCTAGATTTAATTCATGCTTACCCGTGTATTTGCTTCACTGGTTCACAAGGTCTTTTGCATACATGTAATTCAGACTCTCGTCTTCATTGCTGACCACACAATGTTGTCTAGCTGAGCCCAGATTGTATGTAATTAACTCATTTATGTGGAGTCACAAGGTGATTTAAACACAGCCACACACAAAGAACACAGTTGATGTGGGTCAACACACATGCAGCCTCTCTACTCTTTTATTTGGGTCAGGGCTGTGATTAAAGACATGTAGTGGAGTCATGTTTGTAAACATTGTTAAAGACATGCTACAGTGCATTGTTAAGGAAACAAGACAGATGGAAGCCTATACAAGAAATTTCTGTACTCTAGAAACACAAAAGATGGCTTAAAGGGTCTAGGAAAAGGGGATTATGCATGTTTGGTATTTATTGACAATATGAATGTAATGTTACATAAAATATGCATATGAAAAACACAAATGAATGGGTCACTTTGTTTCCTAATGGGATATGAATTTATATTTTAGACTGCCAGTATATATGAGCTTGTCTGAGTTGTTACTAGTGATTTAGTATAGTTTTTTTATTTATTTATATTTACAGAACTAAGACATTCTTTTCAAAGTATTGTGTTGAATCCAATATTTGCCTAGATAATTTCCAAATAAAATTATATAACAGACTGTGATAGATAATATTAAGTTGAAATTGGTACCATTGGATTCCTTGCCCCCAAAAACATACATTTAGATACCAGAATCAAGTCAATAGCTGCATTACGTCCAGAGATAATAGCAAATGTAGATTTCAAGTGGCGGCCATTTTGAAATCCAATATGGCGGACATAAAGAGAGAATTTCAAGTGGCCCAATATCTGAAAATGTTCGCAACATATTAATGTACATTTGTGCCAAATTTGGTGCTTGTATCACAAAATGCACAATTCTTTTGAATATTTGGGCTAAGCCGCCCCACTATTGTCATGGGCCTTGACACTATCATTTTTAACATTGATCTTTATTTATTTCCGTTCCTCTTTGAAAAGTTGAATGATTCCTTCTGACCCTGGGAAGGGGCAGAGGGTGTTGTGGCTCCATTTAAGCCATCCTCCCTCACCACCCACCCACCCCCCTTCCCCACATGTCTTCTCCAGCAGCTTGGATACAGGATACAACTAACACGGTGGATGAGTACGGGACAGAGAAATCTGTGTTTTCACTCATTCGTTCCTCTTCTTTCCCGCCTGTGGAACCAACATTCACAATCTCTTCAATCTCATTCTTCCCTCCAGGTCTTCAAGAAGCTCTTCACCATCATCTGATCGTCCCCCATCCAAAACCATGATCTTTTCTACACTTGTTAAACCACTCCTCCCTCCCACAACCCCCTCAAATTTTGCTTCTGTGTCCATCTTGTCCACCTCTTGCATTCCTTCCTACCCGTCATCGTTACCTGCATCCCTTGTTTGTCCATCTCCATCTATTTTCTCTCTCCGCCCTGTTGTTGCCATTTTCCCTTTCTCCCCCTGCTGTACCTTTTGTTGTGATGTGTCCTGATCCGTTCTGCGTTCTAGATTTTCCACGGACCTTCACTTTGTATACAAGAAAAAATTTCTGTTTTTTAGCTTGCCACATTAAACTTTTTTATTTTCTTTTGTTGGTGCAGATTTTCCCCAATGGCAATCGAAGGCCTAGCAGGTGGCCCTGCACCACCTGGTATCCTTGGTCCTGTTGCAGGAGGGTACGGACCTCCCGGAGGGAACGCGGTGGGAGCAGGTGCTGCGGCGAGCGTGATCGGGGCTTCACCGGGTTTGGGCGCGGCTGCCGGGTGCTACGGTGGGGGGACCGCGAACGCAGCTTTCGCAAACCCGGGATATAACCAACACGGTGGATGGTCCATCTTTGTGTACAATCTCGGTCAGGAAGCAGATGAGAGAGTTCTTTGGCAGCTTTTTGGTCCTTTTGGTGCCGTCACAAATGTGAAGGTGATCCGTGACTTTGCTACATCCAAGTGCAAGGGTTTTGGATTCGTTACGATGCCACATCATGAGGAGGCCGGGCAAGCAGTCGCTGCTTTGAATGGCTACCGTTTAGGGGAGCGTGTCCTGCAGGTTAGCTTTAAAACCAGCAAAGGACACAAGTAAAGAGGTGGGATGTGGGCACGGAAATTGATCGTGGCAAAATAATGTGATACGAGTAGGCGAGTGAGAGAAGAGGGGGAGGTTCTGAAAAAGACTAGGGGATGGATTTAAGGATGGCAGGGATGTTTTTGTTTTTTTCTAGGTGGGGGCTGGATATGAGTGTCTAGGTTATGGAAATGAAGTGTAACTAACCATAGGTGAGGAGGGGGTGGGGTGGGGAGTAAGTGAGATAGAGAAGTATTTCCTTTGGAAGTAAAAGGAAGAACGACACAGTCGATTTTATTGGAGGGACATCATTTGCCAAATGTCCAAATAGTTAAGGGATTGCATTAATCAATACCTTTTAAATGCCCAGAATGGCAAAGCATCAGATGGGATTACTTTTTAACACATTTTAAAAAGCATTCCATCAAATCCTTTCTTTAGCACTCCCTTTCAAATCTCAATCCCTCATCTGAGCTTGCACTCCCTTCTTGGCAAAACATTTCCCATAATCCCCTCTTTTCTAACCACATTTCTTGCCTGCATTCATGTTTTTCCCACTTCCGGCACTTCGTTTTCTTTCCCTCTTATCATCCCATCTTTGTTTTTCTTCTGATGTTGCCTCGCGCACTCGCTGCTGGTGCACTCGCTGCTGGTGCACTCACTGTTGGTGCACTCGCTGTTGGTGCACTCGTTGCTGGTGCAGTCGTTGCTGGTGCACTCGTTGCTGGTGCACTCTTTGCTGGTGCACTCTTTGCTGGTGCACTCGCTGCTGGTGCACTTGTGCACTCGCTCTGGTTCACTCACTGCTGGTGTACTTGTGCACTCGCTCTGGTGCACTCCCTGCTGGTGTACTTGTGCACTCGCTCTGGTGCACTCAGCAGAACTTGGTCTTTATCTCTCTGCTTCTGCCTCTACCCCCACCCCATCCCCAATCCCTTGAAATGTTCAAACAATTGCTTTGTTGATTTTCTTAGTTACTTTGATGTTGACGTTAGTTATGTTATCTGTATCGTTAGTTACGTTGACTGTATACTAGTTATTTTGCTGGAGCTTTTTCCTTTTTTTCACTTCACATCAAATGTAATTTTCTCCTTTCCTGCCAAATAACTATTCTTTGGGTATCGTTTTCCCCTGGAATTTTCCATTATATCTATTTCTTAACTCCCTTCACAGCAATTCCATCATACTGACTCCCTCCAATCCTTTACTTGGCTGCACAAGAGAGAAAATCTCATCCTGTCCATTCAATTAATGTCCAAAACATTTTTCATTTTGTCGGGAATGGTTGGAAAAACCTGCTTTTGTTCATCTTTTGGATTTTGGATGAAAAAACAGATCCTTTTGTAAAAATTATTTTAAATGACGACTGAGAGATCCAAGTCGTCGATGCAGACTAGAAAATTGATTTGAGTCAAAGGTCAGATAATTTGTCACGTGACACAAGGTCCATTCCCATATCTATTTCATTCGGATTAACAGTGAACCTCCCTCCTCTCATCCACCCTCAGCGTTTAAGCCTAATCAATTAGTCAGAATATCCCAAATTTTTCACTTCACAAGTTGAATTCTATCATCGCACGACTAACGTTCCCCCCACTACTGTCTCCTTCCTTTTAATGCATTCTTTTTTTTCTTTCTTTGACAAAACTTACTAATTTCACCTTCTCCAAAGCTCCAAGTTGATTTTGTTCTTTCGCGTTAGTTATGTTGACTGTACGTTAGTTACTTTTCCTGTATGGTTATGTTGGCTGAATGCAAATTGGCTCAATAAACAGCCTTTAAACTGTTGTTCTGTTTTTTATTACTTTATTTTAGTTGCTTTTGTTGGAGTTTTTTTTTCTTTTTCCTTAAAGCCCTTCACACCTCCCATCCCCATTCTCCCTACCCCCTCTATTGTTCTGCCTTAGCCTATTCCAATTCACCTCAAATTCTGTCTAACCTCATCTCTCCTGATTCATCACTTAGCCTTACCTTGCACCCCTCACATTTGCTTATTCTGGGACAAAATACTCACTTTGCCTTTTCTTAAACTACCTTACTCTATCTACCTTGTGTTGCCTTTGGTGGTCCTTCCATCACGCACTCCTTTGAAGATCTGCCATACCTCCCTACCCTTTCCATCATGGTCTCCATACCATCGCCCACCTGCAAAATGATTCTGCAATGCTGCTTTTTTATTGCACCTCTTTTGCTTAAATCCTCCCTATCAGCTCTTTTGTCTATCCACCCCACCCTGTCTCTACATCCAAACTTTCTTCACTATGGCCTATTATATACAATCTCCTTCCTCTTCAGCTTCACAATCCAACACTCCACCTACCCCTCTGCCTTTGAATCCTCCCTCTTCCCAACCTCTACCCCCACATTTTAAAAAGCATTCCCAAACCTTTTTTTCACTTCAGGTGCATTAACTTTGATGGGACAGCCCAGGTATTCGTGCAGATGCTTTTCCTGGGTAGCTCTAGTTTGTTGGGCATGGCGTTCCTGAAGGCATTCTCGGGCTGAGCTTGTCGATTGAGCTCAGCCATGAAACCTCTGTGGCAGGTCGTGTGCACATTTGTGTTCTACACTTCGATTGTTTACATGGTCAATACGGTTTGATTTTAAAATGTTAGCCCATCCACTCGCACACTGGGAGACGGGGTGTGTACAATCTCGTGCGTGTGCGTCTGTGTCTGTTTGTCCGTGTGTCCCTCCAGGGGGCGAACCTTATTTTTAACCATTTGAGCCTTAGGCATCAAATTTTCAACAAACCTTTATTTCAAGAATATGTAGAACACTTATTAATAAATTGACTTCTTGTTTTTTTTTTAACCTCTGCCACCAAAGGTGGGCAGAGGTTATGTTTTCACCCCTGTTTTATCTGTCTGTTTGTGGGCAAGGTATCACAAAACGTTATGGATGGATTCCGACGAAAATTGGTGGACAGGTTGGGTGTGTGACAAAAGGACAAGCTGATTTGGTTTTGGTGAAGATCGGCATCTGGATACTAAATATTTGAGTGATTCTTCACCATTGAGAGATGGGGTCAAAAACGATACAAAGCATACCTCAAAGTTGTGGACGGATTACGACGGAACTTGGTGGACGAATTATGTAGGTGACAAGAACAAGGTGATTCGACTTTGGTTCAGGTCCGCATGCAGACTTAGCCTATCAGTGGGATACAAAACGTAAACTGTTCGGTCAGGCGTGGTGTGCTCTACCGAGTGCAATTCTGGTTTTAGCTGTTTTTGTTAGGTTTAGTTCGACTACAAAGCGGACGTGGACGGGTTTTGGCATTTTGGGATGCTTTCAAGTTTAATTTTGGGGATTCCCATTCCCCTTCCCCTTTCTTTGGAGGGGTGAGGGGTTCCCATTTCCCTTCCCCTTTCTTTGGAGGGGTTCCCATTTCCCTTCCCCTTTCTTTGGAGGGGTTCCCATTTCCCTTCCCCTTTCTTTGGAGGGGTTCCCATTTCCCTTCCCCTTTCTTTGGAGGGGTTCCCATTTCCCTTCCCCTTTCTTTGGAGGGGTTCCCATTTCCCTTCCCCTTTCTTTGGAGGGGTTCCCATTTCCCTTCCCCTTTCTTTGGAGGGGTCCCCATTTCCCTTCCTTTGGAGGGATTACCATTTGCCTTCCCTTTGGAGGGGTTCCCCTTTGCCTTCCCTCTGCTTTGCAGGGGTTCCCATTTCCCTTCCCCTTCCTTTGGAGGGGTTCCCAATTCCCTTCCTTTGGAGGGATTACCATTTGCCTTCCCTTTGGAGGGGTTCCCCTTTGCCTTCCCTCTCCTTTGCAGGGGTTCCCATTTCCCTTCCCCTTCCTTTGGAGGGGTTCCCATTTCCCTTCCCCTTCCTTGGGATGGGTTCCCATTCCCCTTCCTTTGGAGGGGTTCCCATTTCCCTTCCCTATCCTTTGGAGGGATTACCATTTCCTTTCCTCTTGCTTTTTGGAGGGGTTCCTAATTCCCTTCCTTTTGTGGGGTTCCCATTTCCCTAACTTTCGTGGAGTTCCCATTTCCCTTCCTTCCTTTGGAGAAGTTCCCATTTCCTTTCCTTTGGAGGGGTTCCTATTTCCCTTCCCTTTGGTGGGATACCCCTTTGCCTTCCCCTTCCCTTCGAGGGGTTCCCATTTCCCTTCCCCTTCCTTTTTGGGGTTCCCATTTCCTTTCCTTTTTTGGGGTTCCAATTTCCCTTCCTTTTGTGAGGTTCCCATCCCCTTCCTTTGGAGGGGTTCCCATTAACTTTCCCCTTCCTTTAGAGGGGATCCCATTTCCCTTCCCCTTCCTTTTGTGGTTCCCATTTCCCTTCCCCTTCCTTTTGTGGTTCCCATTTCCCTTCCCCTTCCTTTGTAGGGGTTCCCATTTTCCTTCCTTTGCAGGGGGTTCCCTTTTCCCTTTCTTTTGGAGGGATTACCATTTGCCTTCCCTTTGGAGGGGTTCCCCTTTGCCTTCCCTCTCCTTTGCAGGGGTTCCCATTTCCCTTCCCCTTCCTTTGGAGGGGTTCCCAATTCCCTTCCTTTGGTGGGGTTCCCATTTCCCTTCCTTCTTTTGGAGCAGTTCCCATTTCCCTTCCTTCCTTTGGAGCAGTTCCCATTTCCCTTCCTTCCTTTGGAGCAGTTCCCATTTTCCTTCCTTTGCAGGGGGTTCCCATTTCCTTTCCTTTGGTGGGTTTCCTATTTCCCTTCCCTTTGGAGGGGTTCCCCTGTGCCTTCCCCTTCCTTTGCAGGGGTTCCCATTTCCCTCCCTCTTACTTTTGGAGGGGTTCCCCTTTGCCTTCCTCTTACTTTGGAGGGTTTCCCATTTCCCTTCCCCTTTCTTTGGAGGGGTTCACATTACCCTTCTTTTGGAGGGGTTCACATTACCCTTCCTTTGGAGGGGTTCACATTACCCTTCCTTTGGAGGGGTTCACATTACCCTTCCTTTGGAGGGGTTCACATTACCCTTCCTTTGGAGGGGTTCACATTACCCTTCCTTTGGAGGGGTTCACGTTTCCCTTCCTTTGGAGGGGTTCACATTACCCTTCCCTTGGAGGGGTTCACGTTTCCCTTCCTTTGGAGGGGTTCACATTACCCTTCCTTTGGAGGGGTTCACATTTTCTTTCCCCTTCCTTTGGAGGAGTTCCCATTTCCCTTCCCCTTCCTTTGGAGGGGTTCCCATTTCCATTTCCCTTCCTTTGGAGGGGTGCCCATTTCCCTTCCTTTGGAGGGGTGCCCATTTCCCTTCCTTTGGAGGGGTTCACATTTCCTTTCCCCTTCCTTTGGAGGAGGTCCCATTTCCCTTCCCCTTCCTTTGGAGGGGTTCCCATTTCCATTCCCCTTCCTTTGGAGGAGTGCCCATTTCCCTTCTTTTGGAGGGGTTCCCATTTCCCTTCCTTTGGAAGGGTTCCTGTTTCCCTTCCTTTTGTGGAGTTGCCATCATCTCCCTACCCCTTCCTTTGGAAGGGTTCCCATTTCCCTTCCTTTAGGGGGGTTTCCATTTTCCTTCCTTTTGTGGGTTTCCCATTTCCCTTCCCCTTCCTTTTGTGGGGTTCCCATTTTCCCTCCTTTTGTGGGGTTCCCATTTCCCTTCCCCTTCCTTTTGTGGGGTTCCCATTTCCCTTCCCCTACCTTTTATGGGGTTCCCATTTCCCTTCCCCTCCTTTGGAGGGGGTTCCCATTTTGCTTCCTTTCGAGGGGTTCCCATTTACCTTCCCTTTGGAGGGATTACCATTTCCCTTCTTCTTCCTTTTGGAGGGGTTTCCCTTTGCCTTCCCCTTACTTTGGAGGAGTTCCCATTTAATTTCCCCTTCCTTTGGAGGGGTTTCCATTCCCTTTCCCTTCCTTTGGAGGGGTTCACATTTCCTTTCCCCTTCCTTTGGAGGGGTTTCCATTTCCCTTCCCCTTCCTTTGATGGGGGTTCCCATTCCTCCTCCTTTGGTATGTATGTGTGTGCGTGGTATTAAAAAAAAGTTTTCAGTTTACAGGTTTGAGATGTTGCTTGGAGACAGTGCAGCATCTAGAAAATCCGTTATAAATCATCATTTTAATAACAGTTCCATTCAATGGAAAGTGAGGTGGTTGTGCTGGTTGGTGGACGTGAAAAAAAAAAAAAACATTTTGTGTACAAGATCGAAGCTCATGTAAGAGCCAACATTAATCACAAAAAACATAAACGGACACATTTAACATATAGTAAAGGGAGCGGGAGACGAGATCGGGAAAGAGGGAAGCACACAAGCACAACAACAGCAGAGAACAGGGACATTGGGAGATCAGGGGGAGGGGGGAGGGGGGGGGGGGTTGGTAGAGGTATAAAACAAATGAACACTCCTATATTGTTATATTTCAGGTAAGATATGCATGATTTAATGTATTATCACTTAATGAAATGTGTGATGGGAGTTATAACTATGATTATACATTAAATATTTTTGAGTAAAGTCTGACTGCCGAGACGCAACTGAGGTTGTGGATCTATTGATGTAAGTAATATACTGAGGTTGTGGATCTATTGATGTAAGTAATGTACTGAGGTTGTGGATATATTGATGAAAGTAATCCACTGAGGTTGTGGATATATTGATGTAAGTAATCTACCGAGGTTGTGGATCTATTGATGTAAGTAATATAACGAGGTTGTGGATCTATTGATGCAAGTAATATACCGAGGTTGTGGATCTATTGATGTAAGTAATATACCGAGGTTGTGGATCTATTGATGAAAGTAATCCACTGAGGTTGTGGATATATTGATGTAAGTAATCTACGGATGTTGTGGATATATTGATGTAAGTAATATACTGAGGTTGTGGATATATTGATGTAAGTAATATACTGAGGTTGTGGATATATTGATGCAAGTAATATACCGAGGTTGTGGATGTATTGATGTAAGTAATCTACCGAGGTTGTGGATGTATTGATGTAAGTAATATACTGAGGTGGATCTATTGATGTCAGTAATATACCGAGGTTGTGAATCTATTGATGGAAGTAATCTACCAAGGTTGTGGATATATTGATGTAAGTAATATACCGAGGTTGTGGATCTATTGATGTAAGTAATATACCGAGGTTGTGGATCTATTGATGTAAGTAATCTACCGAGGTTGTGGATCTATTGATGGAAGTAATAAACCGAGGTTGTGGATCTATTGATGTAAGTAATATACCGAGGTTGTGGATCTATTGATGTAAGTAATATACCGAGGTTGTGGATCTATTGATGCAAGTAATATACCGAGGTTGTGGATCCATTGATGGAAGTAATATACCGAGGTTGTGGATCTATTGATGTAAGTAATATACCGAGGTTGTGGATCTATTGATGGAAGTAATATACCGAGGTTGTGGATCTATTGATGAAGTAATCTACCGAGGTTGTGGATATATTGATGTAAGTAATATACCGAGGTTGTGGATCTGTTGATGTCAGTAGTATACTGAGGTTGTGGATCTAATGATGTAAGTAATATACCGAGGTTGTGGATCGATTGATGCAAGTGATATACCGAGGTTGTGGATATATTGATGAAAGTAATTTACCGATGTTGTGGATCTATTGATGTAAGTAATATACCGAGGTTGTGGATCTATTGACGTCAGTAATATACCGAGGTTGTGGATCTATTGATGGAAGTAATATACCGAGGTTGTGGAGCTTTTGATGTAAGTAATCCACCGAGGTTGTGGATCCATTGATGTAAATAATATACCGAGGTTGTGGATCTATTGATGAAAGTAATCTACCGAGGTTGTGGATATATTGATGTAAGTAATATACCGAGGTTGTGGATATGTTGATGTAAGTAATATACCGAGGTTGTGGATATATTGATGGAAGTTATATACCGAGGTTGTGGATATATTGATGAAAGTAATTTACCGATGTTGTGGATATATTGATGTACGTTATATACCGAGGTTGTGGATCTATTGATGTAAGTAATATACCGAGGTTGTGGATATATTGATGCAAGTAATATACCGAGGTTGTGGATATATTGATGAAAGTAATTTACCGATGTTGTGGATCTATTGATGTAAGTAATATACCGAGGTTGTGGATCTATTGATGTAAGTAATTTACCGAGGTTGTGGATTTATTGATGTAAGTAATATACCAAGGTTGTGGATCTATTGATGTAAGTAATCTACGGATGTTGTGGATCCATTTATGTAAGTTATCTTCCGAGGTTATGGATATATTTATGTAAGTAATATACCGAGGTTGTGAATATATTGATGTAAGTAATATACCGAGGTTGTGGATCTATTGATGTAAGTAATATACCGAGGTTGTGGATCTATTGATGGAAGTAATCTACGGATGTTGTGGATCTATTTATGTAAGTTATCTTCCGAGGTTATGGATATATTTATGTAAGTAATATACCCAGGTTGTGGATCTATTGATGTAAGTTATTTACCGATGTGGATATATTTATGGAAGTTATCTACCAACATGCATTTTAAGGCCATTTTCCCTGCGAGGGTGGGGGTTAGCCTTGTGGTCCCCATGACAATCTTCTCCATTTTGCCCTATTTTCTGCATCTCTCCTTGTTAACCCCTTGCCCGCATTTCTTCTTCCACCATCTTTAGCCAAGTCTTTCTCGGTCTTCCCCGTCTTCTACTTCCTTCTACATTCATTTCCATCACTCTTCTCAACCAGTCACTTTCATCCTTCCTCAACACATGACCAAACCATCTCAACCTGTTCCTCTTCAATGCATCAATCACAGGCTCTATTCCCATCATCTTTCGCAATTCATCATTTGTCTTCCTCTCTCTCAACGATACTCCGCACATCCATCGAACCATTCGCATTTCCACCCTTTCCAACCTTCGTTGCTGCTCTACGTTCATTACCCATGTCTCGCTCCCATAAATCATAACACTTCTCACACATGCAGCATACACCTTTCCCTTCAGCTTCAGCGACACTCTCCTCCTCATCAGCACGCCACTCAGTTCCCAAAACTTCTTCCATGCACATCTCACTCGAGCAACCGTTGCCGAGTCTGATCCACCTTCTCCATTCAGCATGTCTCCGAGGTAGCAAAATGTTTTCACACCTTCCAGCTTCACGCCGTCTCCAAGATCCAACTCAACATTTCCTCCATCTGCAGCTCCCTCTGTGCACACCTTACATTTGAATGTAGCTGCCACACTGGTAAATGACCCTCTCAGACCACTACATTTTTGATGAACCCACTCAGCGCACATTGTACATTGAATGGAGTTCACTCCGACACCCTTCCTGCACACAGCACACGGCCACTTCCCAGTTCTTTCCACCTCACCACATGCTTTACCACTTGCCATCACCTTTGTCTTTCCGATATTCACCTTCAGACCTTTTGTCTCCATACATTCCTTCCACTTGTTCATCTTTTCCTTCAGTCCATCCATACTTTCCGCAATCAACACCAGATCATCTGCATACAACAACTCCCACGGTAAACCCTCCTTTACGTTCTGAGCCAGCACCTCCATCACAGCTACAAATAGTAGTGGACTTGGTACCGACCCCTGATGCACTCCCACCTTCACCTCAAACTCACCACTGTTCCTGTCCTTCGTCCTTACAGCTGTGCGCGCTCTTTTGTACATTGCCATCACTACTCTGATCAACCATTCCTCCACTCCGAACTTCCTCAATGCCCATGTCAATACTTTGCGTGGAACCCTATCGAATGCTTTCTCCAGATCAACAAACCCAAAAAACAACTTCTTCCTTTTCTCCATGTACTTCTCCTGCCACTGCCTCACAATGAAAAGCGCATCTGTCGTTCCTCTTCCTGGCATAAATCCAAACTGCATTTCGTCGATCTTCACTTTCTTCCTTATCCTCCTCTCCAACACCCTTTCCAATACCTTCATTCCATGCTCCAATAACTTTATCGCTCGGTACGAGCCACACTCCAGAGGGTCACCTTTCCCCTTGTATAGAGGGACGAGGGTAATCAGTTCCCAATCCACTGGAATGCGGCCTTCTTTCACCACCAGATTACAGATCTCTCATTCTCTTCACACCCCAACTTCCTGCTGCCTTCAACATATCTCCCACAACTCCCGTCGGCCCTCCCGCTTTTCCACTCTTCATTGCTTTTATCGCTTCCTCAACTTCCTTCTCAGTTATCTTCTCTGTTGGTCCTAAAACTGGGTTACTCTCATCCATCTCAACTATAGTAGTTTGCCATCCCATTCATTCTCTGTATTCAACAGCATTTCCATATATATTTTCCATCTTCCTTTAATTCCATCTGGGTCGACAATGATTTGTCCCACTTCATCCTTCAAGCAACTCACCCCCATCACATCACACCTCTCTTTTGCTATGTGCTTTGCAATCCTGAATACTGCTTTCTGACCCTCTTCCGAATCCAAGCGTTCTCCGAACATTTTCCTACATGCCTCCTGCGCCTTTGCTACCTCTTTCTTTGCAGCCTTCCTGGCTGCCTTATAACTTTCATGCTCTGCTGTTTCTGCTCCCGTACCCTTCGCCTTCTGCCACTCCTTGAACTTCTTCCTCTTCTCGTCAATCCTCTTTCCAACTTCATCATCCCACCACCATATTACCGAGTGCCTCAGTGGTCCTTTTGTCCATCCACATACCTCACCAACGGCTCCCAACAGACTAGCTTTCATTGACATCCAACCACTTTCAAGCTCAATGGAAGTTATCTACCGATGTGGATATATTTATGGAAGTTATCTACCGATGTGGATATATTTATGGAAGTTATCTACCGATGTGGATATATTTACGGAAGTTATCTACCGATGTGGCTATATTTTTGTAAGTTATCTCCCGATGTGGATATATTTATGGAAGTTATCTACCGATGTGGATATATTTATGGAAGTTATCTACCGATGTGGATATATTTTTGTAAGTTATCTACCAATGTGGATATATTTATTTGAGTTATCTACCCATGTGGATATATTTATGTAAGTTATCTACCGATGTGGATATATTTATGGAAGTTATCTACCGATGTGGATATATTTATGGAAGTTATCTACCGATGTGGATATATTTATGGAAGTTATCTACCGATGTGGATATATTTATGTAAGTTATCTACCGATGTGGATATATTTTTGTAAGTTATCTACCCATGTGGATATATTTATGTGTTATCTACCGATGTAGATATATTTATGGAAGTTATCTACCGATGTGGATATATTTATGTAAGTTATCTACCGATGTGGATATATTTATGTAAGTTATCTGCCGATGTTGTGGATCTATTGATGCAAGTCTATGGAGACATCTCTGAGATGTTTGTTTATGGAGTTTTTTTGTCTATGGTGATTGCATAGCTGTCTGCTTGATTATATACATACCTGTCAGCAATGGGTGTGTCTGAAACAGCTGAATCCACTAATTAGAAGGGATGTCCGCATACTTTTGGCCATAAAGTGTGTGTATATACATGTATATATGTATGTCATCGGAAGAAATTAAATAAGTCCTGGACGTACCTTCAAGACGGTCGATCTTTAATTTTTCAGACAAGCTTTCGACCAATAGGTCTTCTTAGTCGTCGAGTTCAATGAAAGACTCTACTTATTTAATTTCATCGAAAGACTCTTACTTATTTCAGACAATAATTATTTCAACTTATTGTCCACTACTTATTTAATTTCTTCCGATTATTTATTTAATGCAAATGAGGCACCCTGCTCGTATTGTAGAGTTTCTATTTCACACACACACACACACGCACACACGCACACGTACACACACACACACACACACACACACACACGTATATATATATATATGTATGTATGTATGTATATGTATGTATATATATGTATGTATGTATATATATGTATGTATATGTATGTATGTATGTATATGTATGTATGTATATATATGTATGTATGTATGTATATATATGTATATATGTATGTATGTATGTATATATATATATGTATATACAGTGAAACCTTGACTTACGAGTGCACCAACTTACGAGTTTTCCGAGATACGAGCCGTCGCTCGGTCGGTTTTTTGCTTTGTGATGCGAGCCGAGATCTGAGTTACGAGCGAGCGAGCTTGGATATAAAACACATAATCGTCGAAAAACATGAGCGAGGTGTGCGTGTTGTCGACTTGGCGAGGCAGTACGATCGTAGTACTTCTACGATATGTACAATTTTGAAGCAGAAGGAGTCGATAAAGGCTATAACGCCAGCCAAGGGCGTTAAGATTATTTCAAAGCTCCGGACCTCTGTCCATGAAGAGATGGAGAAGTTGTTGTTTGTGTGGTTGACGGAGAAGCAGCTCGCAGGAGATACTGTGACCGAGAGCATCATCTGAGAAGGCACGAGACATTTACGGGGATTTGGTGCAGCAGACGGCGGGAACATCAACGGACGAGGCATCGGAAGAGTCATTCAAAGCCAGTCGGGGATGGTTTGATAATTTTAAGAAGAGGACCGGCATTCACTCCGTCATCAGGCATGGTGAGGCAGCAAGCTCGGATGTGAAGGCAGCTGAAGATTTTATTATAACTTTTGCCGAACTGATAGAAGCCGAAGGATACATCCCCCAGCAAATCTTCAACTGTGACGAGACAGCACTCTTCTGGAAAAAGATGCCGAGGAGGACGTATATAACGGCAGAGGAGAAGAGCATGCCAGGCCACAACTTGTTCAGAGTGCCGCCGATAGCTCGCCTTCTCTTTGTGGAAGACACGGTGAGATCCTTAAAATCCAACAACTAATGGGACGCAAACGGGGCGCCCAGTTTAGCGGTACACACATTGATGAATCACCCTGCCTGTGAAACACCGACATGACAGGTTATAGCTGGGTCGGGATTCAAACCCAGGCTGGACAGTTTAGAGTCAAGTGTGCGTACCTCCAGTCCAGGCCATCCTGCCAACTTGTATGCTGCATACAGGTGAAATATAAAGCGCGAGATATTTATACATATATATTTCAAAAAAAATTGGTGTGGGTTTTGGGGGGCTGGAACGGATTAATAGCATTTCAATTCATTTTAATGGGGAAATTTAATTTGAGAAACGAGCAAATTGAGTTACGAGCTCGGTCACAGAACGAATTAAACTCGTAAGTCAAGGTTTCACTGTATATATGTATATATATATATATATGTATGTGTATATATATATATATATGTATATATATATATATGTATATATATATGTATATATATATGTATATATATATGACTATGTATATATATATGTATATATATATATGTATGTATATATATATGTATATATATATGTATATATATATATATATGTATATATATATATGTATATATATGTATATATATGTATATATATATATATTGTTACGGACCGCGGATAAGATGTTGTTTTGCCGAGCGGATGGCACCGCGGCCGAACAGTTACCCCGACTAACCCGATTCCTGGACGTTGGCCGAAATCGCGCCACAGGTATTCAATTTGGAAACCTCTAAAGCGACCGAATGTAAAGAGGAAGAAGAAGAAGAAGACGTACAGAAGAGTAACAGGATTTATTATTTACACACACTAAGCAAAAGGAGCAGTCAAGGTTATATACAGGGAAAATGGAAAAAAGCAGGTGACACAGTGCAAATATTAACTTATACAAGCTTAATTAATACCCAGGGACAAGACACACAGAACAAACTCACGTACACAAAAGGATGGAAAGGCAGGGATGGTTTGGGATGGCAGAGGAGGGTCCAGGCAGATGGTAGGCGTCGAGGTCCGGCTCCAAGCGCGCGCTCCGATTCACGCTTTGGGGTCGAGGCGAAAACCCGGCAAACACAGCCTCGCGTCTCACCGACCGGCGATAGGGCCTAGAGGGTGTCGGCCTATTGCCGCAATACAGGCACCCCCTCACGTCTCTCAGTCTTGCTAGATCACGCCTCTCGTTCGTGCCTTCTCTCCGACCTTGTACCTACTTTGTTCAACTCTCATGAACCTTCAAGCAACTCCCTTCACAGAACTGCTCGTGGGGCTCCCTCACTCATCTCTCTCTTGCGCGATCTTCGCACGCATATATCCTCTTCAAGCGCGGGTGTGACACGCCCTCGTCGGTTTCGGTACCGCCCTCCCCCCGTGCTCTGTGACCTTATATGGCAATGCCACGGGCTTGCCTCCTTATTTGGACATGGCGCCAAACGGCGCGCCCCTCGTGGCGAGCTACGGGCTTGTTCCCTTATTTGGGCATGGGGCTGAACAGCCCCGTCCCTCGTGGCATGCCCTGGGCTTGCCTCTTCCCGGAGACCCCGCCCCTCCTGTTCAAACAGAGCACGGAGCACGTATTCACTATTTGCAGCGAAATGAGAGGGCACGCACCCCACGCTTGTGAAGCTGCTTTACCCAGAGAGGGAGTTTGGGCTGGGAAATGTAATTATTGAAGGGGAGCTATTCTTATTTGATTCGGTGCAATGGAGTGTCAATTAATGGCCAACAGAGCCTTAAACTCACATAGAATAAAGAGATAACTACTTAGAAGGGCTTAAGATTGGCTAGGTGTATGCGATGAATTAATTAAGGGGGCGACCTTTGACCTTTACAATTATGGAGGTATTTACAACGATCATGACATTTACAAAGGGTGATCTTTACAACAATTTACACTACAACAAAAAAAAAAAAAACATTCTCATATCCACAACAATATATATATATATATATATATATATATACATATATATATATACACACTACACGCTATATATAGCGCTACACGCTACACGCTATAGCTACACGCTATATAGCGTGATATATATATATATATATATATATATATATATATATATATATATATATATATATATATATTATATATATATATTATATGCATAAACAGACTTGGCTTTTAATATGGAATATTTTTTTTTCTTGACTTGGGTTTACTTTCTGAACTCAGTATATCAATCTGGTGAGTTTCTTTTACCCTTCGGTGATGTCTTTGTTGAAAGAACCATGTCACTGATTGTCTTTCGCAGCAAGAAGTCAATAACAGGATTATATCACAGGTGGCGTGACAAAATGTAAGGACAGGTACATTTGACGATTGGCTTCACAATCGGGTATATAAGGGTTGTTGCATTCTGTATTAGTGGAAAACAACTGCTGCACGTCTCCAAAAGTTATTGCCGCTTCCTCTGGAGATGGTCCGTCAACTTGACAATGCTGTTTGTCATGGAGTGGTAGCTTTACGAAATTCTGGCATGAAACAGCGTGCTATTGCTCGGCAGTATGGCATCACTCAAGGTCAGGTGTCAAAGATCCTGAAACGAAATGCTCATAGGGGTGTCCCGACTCCAATACCGAGGCCAGGACGTCCACGCAGAACCACAAGGAGAGATGATCGCCAGCTGCACCGCTTAGTCTGCAATGCCGTACCAAGTCAGCTAATCGGCTTAGGGCTGAGTGGCAGCAACTGACAAATGTGCCTGTATCCAGAAGGCTAGTCAACCAACAACTGGTTCAAGCAGGCTATCGTGCCAGGCGTTCCCTGAGAAAGCCACGCCTGACCAGACACCACAGCCAGCGCCGATTGCAGTGGGCCAGAGAGCACCGTCAATGGCAGCCAGGACACTGGAATCACGTGACCTTCAGTGACGAGTCTAGATTTCTGGTCTATCGTCAAGATGGCCGTGTCCGAGTGTGCAGACAAGTGCATGAAGCCCACAACGAAGATTGTATAGTGCCAAGAGTCCAAGCTGGAGGTGGTGGGGTGACCGTTTGGGCTGCTTTTCATGCAGGGGGCAAAACTGACCTGGTTGTTCTGAATGGAAACCTGAACCAGTTCAAGTACAGGGTCATTCTGGAAGAAACATTGCTTCCATTTGCTCGTGCAGCCTTTCGAGGAAACTTTGTCTTCCAAGATGACAATGCACGGCCTCATCGTGCTCGCATGATCCAACACTTTCTTGCTTACTGTAGTGTAGAGCATATGGAGTGGCCTGCCATGTCCCCGGATATGAATCCGATAGAGAACTTGTGGGCAGAATTAACGCGTCAAATCGACAACTTGGACCAGCAGCCCGCCTCTGTGCGTGAATTGCAGCAGACTATTGTCACTGCATGGCAAGCGATTCCTGTCCAAACCTTGGCAAATCTCGTGAACAGCATGCCTCGACGTGTACGTGCTCTCCTGAATGCTCGTGGGGGTTACACGAAGTACTGAACTGTAATTATACTGTCCGTAATCCCAGTCATAATTTAGCCTTTGTTTTTGTTGAAAATTTTTTTGGCTAATGTGTAAAATAAAGAGATACTTCTGGAAAACGTACAGAAGTTTAACACAGTACTGTCCGTGAATTGAGTTCGATATCAGTTTACATCACTTTCAAGGATCAATTTATTTGCTTCGAAATGTCAAATGTGGTTTTTGTTTCTTTTGAAGGTCACATTAACAAAATCTAGAATAATTTAAACATAATTCCAATGAACTTTTGGTTCTAAGTCATCTTGAAAAGTAAGTTCACCCCCACAAAAAAAATATTCCATATTAAATGCCAAGTCTGTATATGTATGTATGTATGTATGTACACGTATACTCGGAGGATTACCTGTCCTTCCCAGGTGTTGTTCTAATCCTGTTGGCATTTTGAAGAAATCCATGAATAAAATTTTTGGTGGGGGCCAAAAACACTTCCATGCACCCACAAATGAATAGGGTCGGAGATCATTTAATATTACCTTTCACTTCACAACAAACTTCCCCTTCCTTTGGTGGGGACACTTCCTTTCCATTTGGTGGGGTACCACTTCCTTTCCATTTGGTGGGGTACCACTTCCTTTCCATTTGGTGGGGATACACTTCCTTTCCATTTGGTGGGGTACCACTTCCTTTCCATTTGGTGGGGTACCACTTCCTGTCCATTTGGTGGAGACACACTTCCTTTCCATTTGGTGGGGACACATTTCCTTTCCATTTGGTGGGGTACCACTTCCTGTCCATTTGGTGGGGACACACTTCCTGTCCATTTGGTGGGGTACCACTTCCTTTCCATTTGGTGGGGACACACTTCCTTTCCATTTCATGGGGTACCACTTCCTTTCCATTTGGTGGGGTACCACTTTGGTACCACTACCACTGAGGTTTAAAAAAAAATACATGGTTTGGCTCATGGAATAACAAGGACAGAATAGATCAGGATACAACAAAGGGAGCAGCATGAGAAAGGGGAAAACACCAACAGTAAGGTAGAGGGAAAAGGTAGATGAAGACTGACAAACAAGGGATACAGGTAACGATGAGTAGTCGGGGAGTACATCAGGGGTGGACAAGATTGATACATAAGCACATTTTTTGGTGGGGTGGAGGAGGTTTAACAGGTGTATAAAAGATCATTTTGGATGGGGATGACGAGACAGTGGTGAACAGCTGTCTTTAAGACATGGAGGGAAGAATGAGATTTAAGAGAATGTGGAAGGTGGTTACATAGATGGGAAAAGAGAATGTGGAAGGTGGTTCCACAGGTGGGAAAAGAGGAATAACAAGTGGAGGTGAGCAGTGATCCTGGATTTTGGTAGTTTCACGAGAAGGGGTTTGATGGTGGACCGTGTGCGTCCTGCATAAACCTGAGGGGTACACAGCACGGAAAGAGCAGAGGGTACAAAACCAGAACGCAGGCCGAAGAAGACCTGGTGATGGGGGAAGACCCGTCTCCAACCTGTCTGTGACCACCAACCTGTCTGTGATGGCATGAGAGATTGTAATGATGTTGAAGGCCTTGGTTTCCAAGGCATCATGCCGAGCAAGATGGGAGGCAGGGGAGCCAGCCCAGAGAGGAGAGCAGTACTCCATAAAGCTGTGGATGAAAGTCTTGCAGGTGAATTGGAGTTCAGGTGTGCTGAGGAAGGACTTCATATGACAGAGAATGTCCAGTTGACTGCTGACTTTGGAGGCCAACTTTGTGGTTTGCCCAAGAATTAAGACTGCATTTAAGTTTCTTCAACTTTGAGTGCTCGGGCTACAACAACCGATATACACTATATGGCCAACAGTATGTGGACACCTGAACATCACACTCGTATGTGCTCGTCGAACATCTCATTCCAAAATCATTGGTATTGAAATGGAGTTGGTCCCCTCTTTGCTGCTATAACAGCCTCTACCCTTCTGGGAAGGCTTTCCACTAAATGTTGGAACATTGCTGCAGGGATTTGCTTCCATTCAGCCATGAGAGCATCAGTGAGGTCGGGCACTGATGTTGGGCGATTAGGCCTGGCTCGGTCCGCATTCCAATTCATCCCAAAGGTGTTCGATGGGGTTGAGGTCAGGGCTCTGTGCAGGCCAGTCAAGTTCTTCCACACCGATCTCGACAAACCATTTCTGTATGGACTTCGCTTTGTGCACGGGGGTATTTTTCATGTTGAAACAAGAAAGGGCCTTCCCCAAACTGTTACCGCAAAGCTGGAAGCACACAATCGTCTGGAATGTCATTGTATGCTGTTGCATTAAGATTTCCCTTCACTGGAACTAAGTGGCCTAGCCCAAACCATGAAAAACAGCCCCAGACCATTATTCCTCCTCCACCAAACTTTACTGTTGGCACTATGCATTTGGGCAGGTAGCGCTCTCCTGGCATCTGCCAAACCCCGATTCGTGTTATTCATCACTCCAATGGTTTCGGTGGAACAGAGGGTGCCAGACCAGTAATGAGGCGGACAGAGACCACCAATCTGTCGGTGATGGCAAAGTGATTATCCCAGAGACTCTGCTTCATCATGACATATTCCAATGATCTAGAAAGCTTTGGCTTCCATGGCATCAAGGCAAGCAAGATGTGAGGCAGAGCCAACTTGGAGGGGAGAGCAGTACTCCATCAAGCTTTGGATGAAAGCCTTGTCGGTGGATCGGAACTCAGGTGTGCCAAGGAAGGACTTTGTACGATGGAGGAAGCTCGTTTTCCTGCTTGCTTTGGAGGCAAACTTTGAATTGTGGCTTAACCAAGAGAGATCATGGCTGAGTGAGACTTGAGTTTGAGTGACAACTTCTGATACTGTTTCCCTTCCTCTCTGTTTGGTGAGGTTCCCCTTCTCCCTTTTGTGCAGCTTCCCTGCTTTCTTGTCCCTTCAATATCCTCTCCTTGTGCTATAGTCCCTCCCTCCCCCCATCACCAGGGCCCCCATCCCTCCCAAGTTACTCACCATGCACACCACATCCACACCCCACCCCTCTCACCATTATGCCCCAGCCCCCCCTTGTGAAGCAGGCTGCTTTACCATGTTGATAAACTGACTGTACACGGGTGCTCTTTTGGGTGAAATTGTGGGATTGTCCAGTTCCTGGTTCCCTCTGAGCAAACTGCTCAAGTTGCTGGGACCCAAGTTTGAATCCCATTTGTCCAGCATCTCATTCCTCCACATAACTCATTTCAGTGTTTATTACCCTGCGCTTGCGAAGCGAAAAGCACGGTTAGATCAGTTGTGATCATACGTGTGGCGTGCGCGTCTGCATTAAAAAAATGCATTTCCTGGCAACAGTTGGTCCGATTGACATGAAATTTTACCATAGAATCGCCTGCAGAATTTTTTTTATTCGTAATTGTGACGTCATAGGTCAGGTGGCACAGACGCCATCTTTTGGGAAAAAACGTTCCACTATCTCTGAAACCGCCCAGAGGAAAAAAATTGAAACATGGCTCAGTCAAGTACTTGGCATGGAGAATAAGATATATTAGTCATTGGTGCCTTCATTATGACGTCATAATTCGACAAGTACAACACTTCATCCAATCAGTATGAATTTTTTCTCTCTGCAACTGTTGGACACGAAATTTTCACCATAGGAGTGCCTCCTGTAGAATATTTTCATGATAATTGTGACGTCATCGGTCACTGGTACAGGCACCATCTAAGAAAAGCCGAAAAGCGTTGCTCTATATCTCCGAAACCGCTCCATGGGAAAAATTGAAACGTGACTCATTATAAAGAACTCCTCATGGGGAATAACATAATTCGATGATGATGCCATTGGTGCTGTAATTATGACATCATAATTCGACAGGGACAACGCTTAGTTTGATCAGTTTGAAATTTCTTGAGCATGATCTACTCAACAATTATATTAGAGAATATAAATTTATGATGTCATCACTCTCGTGGCCTGGCAGCCATATTGAATCAAAGAAAAAGAAAAAAAAAACCTTCAAAAACAGAAGAGGTGGCTTGCACCAAGTTGACTGCACAGGGTAAGTATTCTATGAATACCATCTCCTTGAGTGTCTCTCCCCTCATGTGAAAGTATCAGAAAATCTTTATTACAAAAATGTTTATACACAAGAAAGGTTGTGAAGGAGAGGGAATGGAAAGGTTAAAAGAAAAGGAATTTGAATCAATTTTCTTTTTGATTCTTCATCACAGCTTGAGATGGAATCTGAAATGACATTTTCACAATATTGAAGCACACTTTTTTGTTTCTTTAGTCCAAGTCTTTTGTAAAACTCTTATACTACCTTCAGGAAATATTGAAAAAGTATTCCAATGTGATAAGCAATACAGTAAACCCTCATCCAACTTGGGCTGAGTTTCCTAGAAAACTGTTCAGGAAAAGCATGATGCGTACGTTTACGACCTATTGGGTACAGAGGAATGCAGCCGCAAAACAGCGTCTTCACAAATATTTTCTACATTTTTTTTTGTTGTTAAAACCTCAGAGGGAATACAAATGTAAGTTTGTAGGGTGGTTGTTAATTGTTTGAGGCCAGGGCATCATCATTTCATTTCTGAATGCATTTATACAAAGTGAAAGTCCATCCTTGAAAGACTTAAATCCATGTGCTGCCTTCGATTATGTATGTCCTCTTCACCTGTTCAAGGGCTTAACTTTTTCTGCGATAAACTAAAGGAAGTCAGGCTTGAAATAATTGTCCGTATGGTGGACTTTCACATGATACTCATGGTCCAATGACGCTAATCATCCCCGCACACAACTCGTCTAAAATCACTTCGTGGAGAGGCTTGACCATTTCAGTGCCATATTGCATTTAAAAGGTACATAATGCACATAAATAACTGAGTTTCACAAATTTCCTTGGCATAAGCACTGCACAGACTGAAAACAGTTGGTGGTATAAGATGGTGGGAGGCATCAACTCTGCACACGACATGGTCACAGTGCTAGATTCAAACTACTGCATATTCAAGTTTTATGCGTGTTCAGGAAATAAGCGTCACATTTATTCCCATGCACGTAAACGAATCCACTTTGGAAGAGGGTTTACTGTAGTTGTTCGACCTTAAGCATTGGGGGAGAGGGGCAATGGGCGGGGAGCAAAATCGAATGAGAATGTCGTATTTTCCAGATGCTCGTTGATTGTTAATTGAATATGGTGTTCAAAACATGCTGCTTGATAAGGGTCTTTCTGCTCAAAGACCCCCCCCCCTTCCCCCACCCTCCCCCCGTTCTGGAATTGTCTGGTTTACCATGTTGTTCATCATGTACACCATTAATACTTTAGTCTGTCCATTCCTGTACTCACCTGCATTCATCTTAGTTGTGTTGGCCATGTTTGTCGGTCAAATTACAAACTCTCCCTGCCTGCCCTCCCCAAACTGAAGGAATGAGATCCCCCATCTGCTTGGAAGGTCAATATTGCTTCAATACACAGTGCAAGAAGCCATCCCCTCAATTCCACACCAGTAGATTAATCGATCATAAGGAAATGCATCATTACTATTGATCTCAACTTTCCTTTTTTTCAAAGAGGAAAAATATCGATACTGTATATCTCTGACCTAGTCACGTGAAAAAGTAAGTACACCCCATGCAAAGTTTGGACTTTTTCAACAATATTGATAGATAAAGGTGATATAATATAACAAATATCATGAAACATTTACATTTTGTAGTCCATTGTATAATTTAAATAAACATTAACATTAAATAAATAACATTTAATAAACATTACATTAAACTAAAACATTACAATAAACATTACATTACAAAAAAAATAACATTAAATACACACAAAGTAAGTACACCCCTACATTTATCACTACTTCAAATACCTAAAATTAGAATCAGGTGCAAATGATTAGAACATCGTTAGAGAGGATCTTGGAGGAACCTGTCTTATTTAAACCTCAGACATTTAGTTTGGTTTGCTCTTTGTTGTTGAAGTGTGTGGTGTCACCATGCCTAGATCAAAAGAGCTCTCTGTCTTCAGAAAGAAGGTTATAGATGCCTACGAGTCTGGGAAGGGATTTAAAAAGATCTCCAAACAATTTGAAATCAATCATTCGACTGCCCGGAAGATCATCTACAGGTGGAGAAGATTCCAAACAACTGCCAACTTGTTCAGGCCAGGCCGCCCCAGCAAGTTCAGCCCGAGAGCAGACCACAAGATGCTGAAAGAAGTCTCTAAGAACCCCAGCATGTCATCACGGGACCTACAGGTAGCTCTTGCCACTGTTGATGTCAAAGTGCACGAGTCTACCATTAGAAAGAGGCTGCACAAATTTGATCAACATGGGAGGTGTGCCAGGAGGAAACCTTTGCTGTCCAGAAAGAACATCAGGGCAAGACTAAAGTTTGCCAATGAACACCTCGGCAAAGACCAGCACTTCTGGAACAATGTGCTCTGGACAGATGAGTCAAAGGTAGAGCTATTTGGCCACAGTACCAGAAGACATGTTTGGTGAAAACCAAAGACAGCATTTGACCACAAGAACCTGATACCAACTGTAAAGCATGGTGGTGGAAATATTATGGTTTGGGGCAGCTTTGCTGCATCAGGGCCTGGGCAGCTCACCATCATAGAATCCACTATGAATTCTTCATTGTACCAGAGGGTGCTTATGTGAGGCCATCTGTCGGAAAGTTGAAGCTCAACCGAAGGTGGACCTTGCAACATGACAATGACCCTAAACACATCAGTAAATCCACCAAGGAATGGCTGCAAAGAAAGAAATGGAGGGTTCTTGAATGGCCAAGTCAAAGAATGATCGTTTTAAAGCCATTTTTCCCCGCTAGAGCAGGGGTTAGCCTTGTGGGCCCCATGACAATCATGGTTCCCTGTTTGAGGCAATGTTTTTATGGCCGGATGCCCTTCCTGGCGCCAACCCTTAGTCGCCTCTTACGATGCGCAGGGATACGGTGTACCGATTCTAAACCGGGGTCCACACCGGGATCATTCATCCCAGCAAGCTGGTACTCAATTTGCCAACCTCGGAAGGATGACAGGCTGAATCAACCCCCCTGGTGTTAATTTAGCGATCGACCGGGATTCGAACCAAGGATCCTAGGATCCCAAGCTGGCACCCTAACCGCTAAGCCAACACCAGGCAAAGCCAGGAATGGCCAAGTCAAAGCCAGGAATGGCCAAGTCAAAGCCAGGAATGGCCAAGTCAAAGCCCGGATCTAAATCCCATCGAGATGTTGTGGGGGGATTTGAAACGAGCTGTGCATGCAGGAAACCCCTCAAACATCGCACAGCTGAAATAATTCTGCATGGAGGAGTGGGCAAAAATTTCTCCCAGTCGATGTCAGAGACTGGTAGACAGTTATAAGAAACGCCTACTTGAGGTTGTTTCTGCCAAAGGGGGCAATACCACCCATTACAGCCAAGGGTGTATTTACTTCTTCCACATGTGAAATTTGCATTTATGTTTATTTAAATTATACAATGGACTACAAAATGTAAATGTTTCATGATATTTGTTGTATTATATCACCATTATCTGTCAATATTGTTGAAATGAAGATCAAATAGCTGTATGTTGAAATATGTTGAAAAAGTCAAAACTTTACATGGCGTGTACTTACTTTTTCACGTGACTGTATATCGATACTGATATAAAATTTCTGACCATCATCAGATTTGATTCCATCCCAGTAAGTCTGGATGTGCTTCTGCCCTTCTCTTTGGGCATCCTCAATCGAGGTTAGGACCATATGTTTGGACACTTCAAGGGCAATTGACACAGTAGGGCATCCGGTTTCCTATATGCCATAGAATCCAAAGCTCGACATCATTGGCATCTCCCACAAAGAAGCAGATGCACAGGATCTACTGCTCTCGCATTGCAGACAGCGTCATAGCTTCTTTTTTAACCTGCCTCATCTTTCATCTAAAACTCTCCAGGTCACACATGGTTTTCCAGTAATCACCTCCTTGGTAACTCTCAAAATGCATGCTAACCACAACTTCACTCCTTTGTGCCTCTTGATTCCCATTCTTCTCTCCGGGGTTCAGGTTGATCCTGTGCCACCATCTCAAGTCATCAACCATCCCAAACTGCTCTTTCTACCCTGATTAACCCATCCCGACCTATTCCACAGATACTTGCAGAATGCAGTTTCCTTTCCTCTTTCACATATCCCCAACACTTCGTTGCCTCTCTGGGCTGAAAGGAGGGCCCAGAGGTACACACATGCCTCTCGGCTATCTAGCCTGGGTTTGAATTTCGACAGCTATAAACTGTCATCCCGGTGTTTCAAAGGTGAGGTGTTTCACCGTCCCTCGGATGGACATTAAACTGGCATCCCATCTGCCAGCATTCATTGGTGTATGTCAAAGATCCCAGGTTGTCCTTCATAAAGAGTAGGTGAGCCATCACCAGCACCGTGAACACATTGCAAATTCCTGCCCAACCAGCAGAGGGCACAGCCTTCCCCGCAGCCTTGTGCTGAATACGATCGAAGAAGTTGCCTCTCTCCAAACCCACACTTTTATATCTGCCATCCTGAGCTCTACTTTCCCATTGAGGATGTAGTGTGACTGTCACTCGGCAGACAAGCCAACTGTCATGTCATGCCCACGCATGCAAACACATGTTGGTTTTTAGTTTCAGTAACACGTCCCGTATTCAGACATCACTCAAAGTTCAGGGATAACCTCCACCCCCCCCTCCCCCCTCACGCGTTTTCCTCACCTCACTGTGCAGTTTTGTTCTCTTTACTTCCTTGTCGACGCACTCTAGTCCAACACACTTTTCTTCTGATTTTTTCTGCAAAAGAAAATTCACATCAACTCCCAACCTGAACCTCAACAGAAAAGATGTTAAATGCTGATTTACACCCCTCACCCCCAATCCCTTTGTACAACTTTCCTTGTTTGAAAGATTCACAAATCCTTCTGAATGCTACGAACCTTTCGCACCAGGTGAGTTATATCTGATGTGACATTTGAAACTTGTATCGATCTTGCTTCCCCTTCCTGCAAAACACGTGCAAACTGTTGATTCATACACCTGTGATGAGTTTAGGGTTAAAGGATGAAGCTGACGATGTACATGGATGGTAAACATTTGAATTATTCTTAATTTACAATCACAGCGGTGGTGGAAAGTGTGAGGCTGGTGAATTTAGAATCTCAGGAAGGATCAGGCCCAGTGCCTCAATGAATATGTGAACAGAGACCTAAGGTTGCACTAAAGTTGCACCAAAATGCACTAAGGTTGAGCAAGATCAACAACTTAACAAGCGTAGCCAAGATCCCACATTTTGTTTTCCTCAGGGTCACATTTTATAATAAAATGAAGAACAAACGACCTGGTATGAAATGCTTGTGTTTTTTTTTTGTTATAACGTTATTTGTAGTTTTGCATTTAGTAACGCTTCAGCTGTAAGACGCTTTCAAATGTCCATAGAAGGGAAGTCCAGACAGGGGTGGGGGTGATCCTGTCATAAAAGGCTTGAAAACCGTCAGCTGACAATGCCTCTGTTAGCAGCATCACAGCTGACATGACATTGTGGGGGACGGTTGTGTTATTCAGACTATTACTAAACCAGTTTGCCCAACACATTTATAAACAAATCAGCCGGCATGAGAGCCTACTATAACGGAGACGCCTCACCTGTCTGGCCCGTGTTTGAATCCTGACGCGTCTGGCCCGTGTTTGAATCCTGACCCATGTTTGAATCCTGACGCGTGTTTGAATCCTGACGCGTGTTTGAATCCTGACGCGTCTGGCCCGTGTTTGAATCCTGACCCGTGTTTGAATCCTGACGCGTCTGGCCCGTGTTTGAATCCTGACGCGTCTGGCCCGTGTTTGAATCCTGACCCGTCTGGCCCGTGTTTGAATCCTGACCCGTCTTTGAATCCTGGCCCGTGTTTGAATCCTGGCCCGTGTTTGAATCCTGACCTGCCAAGAACTCACATCATGGTGTTTCATAGACAAGTGAAGGCATCAATGTGTACGCCGGCGCTCACATGAGTATTAAGCCGGGTGTTCTCTTAGTTGGTGGATGTTGAAGATGCCACCATGTCCCAAGTTATCGCCAGCGCCCTGAACAAACTGAGGTGGACTGCAGGTTGCAAGTGCGTTGCCTTTATTGAAGGTTCCTTGACATCAGGTTGCTGCTTGCTATCTCAAGTGTAGATAAACAAATTGATCAGGTGCTTCACATGTTACATGTTCTTCAGATATAAAGGGAAACCAATGTATATTGCAAAAATCAATGATAACTTATTTTACACTGTCCCACGAGAGACGAGACCAACGTGTCACTGGTCCACACAGGAAGTATGTTTGACAAGGCCAGCTATCGACATGCATCATAAAAAGATAAACTAAATATTTATTATATCCAATTGTTTACACAATACTTGCGTTATTATACACTAGCAGAAGTACCCGGCATTGCCGGGCGGGGGAGGGGAGGGGGAAGAGGAGGGGTGGGGAACGGGGGGGGAGTGGAGGGGAGGAGAGGGGGGGGAGGGGCGAAGAGGGGGGTAAGTACCCGGCATTCCGTGTATAAACGTGAGGGGGGGAGGAGAGGGGAGGGAAGAGGAGGGGGAGGAGAGAAGAGGGGGGGAGGAGAGAAGAGGGGGGGGGGGAAGTACCCGGCATTCCGTGTATAAACGTGAGGGAGGGCAGAGGGCGCGCGAATCGTCGAATCAGCGCGCTGCTCTGCCACCGATTCAGATTCCATGTATAATATTCCTCGCTGAAAAAAAAAATGGATCTAAAGATGAAAGAAAAAAAAACCTATGTGGTGTGAATGGCAATGTTCCTCGCTGAAATGTGAAAGAACTGAATTACGTGCGAACGCATAACTGTGAGATTATGGCGGCAAAGTTGGAACATCACGTGATCGCTCTGAGCGAATCAGCACGCTGCTCTGCCATTCGGTCATAATATTCCTCGCTGAAATGCGCTGAGGCAAAAATATGGTAAAAAAATATTATGAAATAAATTTTTAGGTCGGCCATGTTCTTCCCAGGCTCAATGGCCATGTTTGTGCCAAATATCAAGTACGTGAGCCTCTCCGTTTAGGAGTCTATCAGTAACATTACACACACACACACAAACTGTGTTTTATATATATAGATTACGTTTACACTCAACGTAAGTTTACACGTTATACATTACGTTTACACTTACGTTGACACTCAACACTTATGTTATACAACACTTACGTTGGTTAAATAACAAAAATACATTTTCACTTGTTTTTAAATCATCACTTTTTCATTACGTCACTTGTACCGCAATGATAAGTATAATGTATTGTAGTTGAGAACGTACATGACTGGCTATCATACTGCGGAACTAAAGAACGACGTTGAAATTAATTTGAGCCCAGGTAGTCCTTTGCTGTGGAAAAGGTGTATCTATCTACCCATCAACCACATACTGCAAGCAACCACTGCAAGCAGTGACTTTTGGTGTTGAGGAATGTACAAGAGGATCACGTAATCAGTCTTGTTACCCACACCAAAACCTCCGCATGATCGCACGTGTCGAGATCAATAAATCAGCTGAAATGGGCAACGAAAGCGGAGAAAATCCAGCCTCCTGTCATGTATTCACGCAAGATAAAATATGGGTTGGGGGGATCTGATTAGCCAATCAGATCTCTCCATCCTCTTGGAAGATCTTGTTTGCTTCCTCAAATTACTAACATTGAAATGAGATTGCCTCAGCCGTGTTCACCAATACCTCACACAGAATAATGTTTCGGTAAAGAAAAGTAAATATATTGTTGTGGCTCCAGGAACCAGATCCGATGACAATTGCAACCAACATATGTTGTGTGCAAGAGACGAGATGGAAGGGAAGTGGTGTGAGAATGGTGAAGGGTCGGCAGGGACAGAAATACAAGTTTGTGTGGCAAGGGTGCCCGGAGGGCGTGAATGGTGTTGGTGTCCTGTTTTCTGAGGAGTTTGTAGACAGTGTGGTGAGTGTGACTAGAGTGAGTGATAGGTTGATGATGGTGAAAATGATGATTGGAAAGCTCTTGGTGAACGTCATCTCGGGATATGCTCCGCAGGTTGGTCGAAGCGATGAAGAGAAGGACAAGTTCTGGTGTGCGATAGAGAAGCTGATGGAAAACGTGAAAGATGAGGAAGTTGTTGTGGTAGGAGGAGACCTAAATGGACATGTGGGAAGGAGTATGGATGGTTTTGACGGAGTTCATGGGGGTTACGGATATGGTGTGAGAAATGGAGAAGGTGAAAGGATTTTGAAGTTTGCTGATGGAGCTGATTTGTTGATTTGTAATACTCAGTTCCAGAAAGAGGATAATAAGCTTGTTACATACACGTCAGGTGGGTCGACGACAACCGTTGACTACCTGATGGTGCGTAGGCGAGATAGGGGGCACCTCCGGGACACAAAGGTGATCCCGGGGGAGGAGGCTGTTTCACAGCACTACTTGGTTGTCTGCGACATAAGGGTGAAAGGTGCGAGGAGAGCTCGGCGAGTGAAGTACCAACCAAGAATGAAGGTGTGGAGGTTGAAAGAGGTGACAGTAAAGGAGGCATTAAAAGAGAGGCTGAGTAGGGTAGAGGGTGATGTGGTTGAGCTTGAAAGTGGTTGGATGTCAATGAAAGCTAGTCTGTTGGGAGCCGTTGGTGAGGTATGTGGATGGACAAAAGGACCACCGAGGCACTCGGAAACATGGTGGTGGGATTATGAAGTTGGAAAGAGGATTGACGAGAAGAGGAAGAAGTTCAAGGAGTGGCAGAAGGCGAAGGGTACGGGAGCAGAAACAGCAGAGCATGAAAGTTATAAGGCAGCCAGGAAGGCTGCAAAGAAAGAGGTAGCAAAGGCGCAGGAGGCATGTAGGAAAATGTTCGGAGAACGCTTGGATTCGGAAGAGGGTCAGAAAGCAGTATTCAGGATTGCAAAGCACATAGCGAAAGAGAGGTGTGACGTGATGGGGGTGAGTTGCTTGAAGGATGAAGTGGGACAAATCGTTGTCGACCCAGATGGAATTAAAGGAAGATGGAAAAGATATATGGAAATGCTGTTGAATACAGAGAATGAATGGGATGGCAACATAGAGAGTAACCCAGTTTTAGGACCGGCAGAGAAGATAACTGAGAAGGAAGTTGAGGAAGCGATAAAAGCAATGAAGAGTGGAAAAGCGGGAGGGCCAACGGGAGTTGTGGGAGATATGTTGAAGGCAGCAGGAAGTTGGGGTGTGAAGAGAATGACAGAGATCTGTAATCTGGTGGTGAAAGAAGGCCACATTCCAGTGGATTGGGAACTGAGTACCCTCGTCCCTCTATACAAGGGGAAAGATGACCCTCTGGAGTGTGGCTCGTACCGAGCGATAAAGTTATTGGAGCATGGAATGAAGGTATTGGAAAGGGTGTTGGAGAGGAGGATAAGGAAGAAAGTGAAGATCGACGAAATACAGTTTGGATTTATGCCAGGAAGAAGAACGACAGATGCGCTTTTCATTGTGAGGCAGTTGCAGGAGAAGTACATGGAGAAGAGAAAGAAGTTGTTTTTTGGGTTTGTTGATCTGGAGAAAGCATTCGATAGGGTTCCACGCAAAGTATTGACATGGGCATTGAGGAAGTTAGGAGTGGAGGAATGGTTGATCAGAGTAGTGATGGCAATGTACAAAAGAGCGCACACAGCTGTAAGGACGAAGGACGGGAACAGTGGTGAGTTTGAGGTGAAGGTGGGAGTGCATCAGGGGTCGGTACTAAGTCCACTACTATTTGTAGCTGTGATGGAGGTGCTGGCTCAGAACGTAAAGGAGGGTTTACCGTGGGAGTTGTTGTATGCAGATGATCTGGTGTTGATTGTGGAAAGTATGGATGGACTGAAGGAAAAGATGAACAAGTGGAAGGAATGTATGGAGACAAAAGGTCTGAAGGTGAATATCGGAAAGACGAAGGTGATGGCAAGTGGTAAAGCATGTGGTGAGGTGGAAAGAACTGGGAAGTGGCCGTGTGCTGTGTGCAGGAAGGGTGTCGGAGTGAACTCCATTCAATGTACAATGTGCGCTGAGTGGGTTCATCAAAAATGTTGTGGTCTGAGAGGGTCATTTACCAGTGTGGCAGCTACATTCAAATGTAAGGTGTGCACAGAGGGAGCTGCAGATGGAGGAAATGTTGAGTTGGATCTTGGAGACGGCGTGAAGCTGGAAGGTGTGAAAACATTTTGCTACCTCGGAGACATGCTGAATGGAGAAGGTGGATCAGACTCGGCAACGGTTGCTCGAGTGAGATGTGCATGGAAGAAGTTTCGGGAACTGAGTGGCGTGCTGATGAGGAGGAGAGTGTCGCTGAAGCTGAAGGGAAAGGTGTATGCTGCATGTGTGAGAAGTGTTATGATTTATGGGAGCGAGACATGGGTAATGAACGTAGAGCAGCAACAAAGGCTGGAAAGGGTGGAAATGCGAATGGTTCGATGGATGTGCGGAGTATCGTTGAGAGAGAGGAAGACAAATGATGAATTGCGAAAGATGATGGGAATATTGCCTGTGATTGATGCTGTGAAGAGGAACAGGCTGAGATGGTTTGGTCATGTGTTGAGGAAGGATGAAAGTGACTGGTTGAGAAGAGTGATGGAAATTGATGTAGAAGGAAGTAGAGGACGGGGAAGACCGAGAAAGACTTGGCTAAAGATGGTGGAAGAAGAAATGCGGGCCAGAGGGTTAGCAAGGAGAGATGCAGAAAATAGGGCAAAATGGAGAAGATTGTCATGGGGACCGCAAGGCTCACCCCTGCTCTAGCAGGGAAAATGGCCTTTAAAATGCATGTTGTATACAGGTCCTTAGTTACCTCAATATAAATCCAGTGGTCCATTCCCATTGCATAGTAGGTTGTGATAGAATGCGTTGGTGAGGGTTAGAGAGGTTTTCCCCTTTTCCTACCCATTTCCTAGGGTTGATTGTGCACTCCGTATGAGCTTTGTGGCGCGCACGCTGTGCAACACTGGCGTTAGCTTATTAGAATACCGCGCCAAATGCGAGTTCGAATCGCACGCCAAGACAATTGTCACCTTGCTTAACCCCACCGTTATCTTCTTTTCAACACCACAATTATTACACAACCCTTATCATTTATTAGTAGACATTTTTATTTACACGCTTTTTATTTCACACTTTAGTTACATTGCATTAAGACATTATACACGCTGTTTCATCACGCCAAGACACCACAATCGGATAGACACGACTTCGCTTCCATCACACAGCTTACACGTGACATCTGACGACATCACAAACGCCCGCCGCCAACTTGAGAGCGTGAGGGGAAGGGTGCAAGGAGTGGCAGCGGTGGACGATATTCTCACTCTTTAAACCTCGTTAAAGCACCCAGACAAGGTGCCAATTGGCCACTGGCGTCTGGTTGAAACCTCATTCACTCTGTTCACCTATACAAACAATTAGAGCTCCTGGCATTTGCCCCCTCGCCTGGAGCATGTCCAGAGAACGAGCCCACGTTAAATGAGGAGATCCGTCGTGCAGGCATGGCTGGAGGGCGGAGTGAGGCCAGGTCGTGTTGGAGGTCTTGTGTGGGTAGGGCTAACCTTCGGGAAAGCGGTAATGCACCAATGGGGCCGCTGTATTCGCACCAAGGGTAGGTTTTGATCCAATTTTAAGCCCCGCCCTTGCTAAGCAACTATAAAGGCATAGCGATCAGTGTCTTAAGGGTGTGTTGGTTTTGGCTTCGGTGCTCATCTGGTCCTGTGCTTGGTTTGTGGTGGTTCAAGAGTAACAAATCGGAACGAGTGGTGGCGCTCACGTTTGACAGATCGGAACTGGGAGTTGGACAAGGGTGGATGGAGCGCCGTGCAAAGCGCATGTTCGGTCTGAGCCAAGCCACACACATACACTCTTCAGACTTTAAAACATGAGGCTTATCTCACGTGTTCTTTTTCTCTCCCTTTCTCTGCATCGTTCTACTTTGAACTCGAGAGCAACAACAATTCAAGAGAGCACTGACGATTGGCGGCTCTGCTGCGGCCACCACTGATCTGCACCTTTTCACAGTTTCTTCTTGCACCCACGTACTACAAGTACCCCATGCACCTCAACGCTCACGCACCTTAGACATCCTCAGTATTCCTCTCAACTCCTCCCCTTAATGTTTGTGTCGTGGAGACACGAAGGCCCCCACCTGGTGAGCCAAGACTGATATCCCTCGTCCTTTTTCCTTCTAAACTTGTCTTCCTATCACAGATGGTCTGATTGGGTACCCATGTCTTGTGTACACTGTACTGGCTGTAGGTAAGGTGAAGGGATAGGTTCTGCACCTCATCCGTTTGGCTTTACTGTATATATCGCTTGCACCCTTCATTGCCTGCGCTTGATTCCCCCATTCCTTTTAAATGTTATTGCATCTCTTGGTTTGATTCATTTTGATTGCTTGTGAATTAAAGTGCTCATATAGCACTGCACTCCCACATTTTATATTTTACCTTAGTTCTGTACATGATGAATTACCCTCTTGTTGAACTTCATTTCCAATGTATGTGTCCATCCTTTCCTCCATTGGTCCAGCACTGTCTACACCTGGCTTAGTGTGGGAGATTATCATTCCCCAATTGATTTGCTCTCGTCAAAATCCAGTCTGCACTATCGGTTGCTCAGCCGCCCCAATTAAGATAAGCTTCGTGCAGAACCGAGGGTGGGTCCCCCGATCAGGAGACAACGTGACCTCCAGTTAAACGGTAATTAGATGGAGGACACTGGACCACGTGGTTGGCTAACTGGGGTTCGCGGATGTCTAGAAACCAGCCATGACAGTTATCCATGCCCGGTGTGACGTCTGAGGGGAGGGAACCGAGGATCCCCCTCGTAGTAGGCCGGAAACCTGTGACTAACAATATTTTTGTGAAGACAGCAGTGCCACCTTCACCTGACCCTGTCAATATTATTCACCAGCCACCTAAACCAACCACTTGAGACCTTAATAGGTCCCTTGGGTGTTATTACTGGCCTCGGACCACCACAAAGATCAACCAGATCTGGCAGACAATCATTTTATAAACCTCCTTAAGGAAGTTAATGCAGCACTCCATACCTCCCCCAACACCCCAGAATACAAAACCATCACATTGTATGACCTTCAACCCCAAGACTTACATGCCCAATCCCATCCATTCACCCCCATCCCACCCCCAGGGCTCCCACATTCTGCTCTCGTGGCCATACTACATTTTAAAAGCCCTGAACCTTGATCGTACTTATTTTCCAGGTGATGAAATAAATAGCTTGATGCTTAAACTTTGTACACTGATTGGCATCGTCAACTGTGAGCAAGTAGTTGGAGAGAAAATTACATCAACACTGGTCAAAGCATTCTGGGTTTAATCGGGGCTGGAGGCAGTTTGACTTTTCTCAAAAAGTAGAGAGGTTGCTGAAAGTCCAGATCAATCTTGAACTACCCTCATAAAATGTGTTCATGAAAAGGAAGGGAATGTGGGTACGATGGGAGATGAAGAGTGTGCGATGGTTCACCAAGAACAAAATCTTACCACACTGCGTGAAGAACAGGCCGACTGAAAGGGCGATGCAGAATCTCGTGGGACTTCGTGGGTCTGCGAGAGAATCGATAAAGAAAATTGACAAAACCTCATTCCATTCACTTACAGCTTCGAAACAAATATGCCGCCATCACCGAAAGTATGCCCACATAATATGTTAACGGCTCCGTGCAGCCCGAACCGAAATCTCGTTCATTTATTTCATCCGAGCGAAGCGAGCTCGAGGCCATTTATACCTGGAATGTGAAACACCCTGCAACCCATGCCTGCAAAAAATAGACTTTTTGGAACGCCAGCTGCATTTTCCATCCAATTGTCATGTGACTGTGAAATCATTCTCCATTGGTGCCAAGTTGAAAGTTCCGTATCAAGCGGGAGGTGGTGGTGAAGTGGGGAGGATGGAGAGGAAGGAGGGGAGTGTGGGAAGGGCAGGAGGCAAGGCCTATTACGAAGAGCATGAGGAACATTTAAGCATTCATTTCACCATGTAAAGTCGCTCAATGTGGTAAATCAATCAACGGTGAAAAGATTTTCACACAATTTGTTTCTTCAAGTCTTTGTCTATCTTAAAGACTACCAGAAATGAAAACAGAAATCGAATCAGTCAAAATGAGCGCGTTAGGCCATCAGGAAGAAAAACTACATTTTCACCAAAGAAAATTCTCCACAAAGTCATAAAACGTGAAGTGATGTATACAGCGATTCATAGGTACAGATCAATATAGGTACAGAAGATATATTCATAGGTACGAAGATCAGACATTCAATATGAGAGGAAAGAGAAAATAAAATGTTGAGCTCTTAATCGTGCAGAAACTGTTGTGGCCCGTTCCAAGAGAAGGTGTTTTGAGGAGACTGAAAAAGCTGAAGACCCCTGCGAGGGACAGCGGGCTAATCAAGGATAAAGCCCGTTTTTCTTTTAATTAAATAAGCCGGTTAATGGTCTTCAAAAGAGGTGTTTAAACACACCAAAACTCCCAATTTTCATTCATGCACTCACTTGGAGTTTGATAAGTATGCGTGCGAAGTTACGGGCCACCAGGTTTCATGGTTTTGGAGTTGTGGAGCATGTGCACACGCACGCACAATCACTGACACACACGCACGCCCAATCACTGACACACACGCACACCCAATCACTGACACACACGCACGCACAATCACTGACACACACGCACGCAAATCACTGACACACACACGGATGCACAATCACTGACACACACGATTTGCCCAAACCTGATGTCATATTGTTATGACATATCTTTACCTCTGCCAACATAGGTGGATGGAGGTTATGTTTTCACTCCTGTCTGCCTGTTTGTTTGTGAACAAGATATCTCAAAAAGTTGTGGACGGATTCGGACGAAATTTGGTGGACAGGTTGGGTGGGTGACACGGACGGAATGATTAGATTTTCATGAAGATTCGAATCCGGTTCCGGATCAGAGTTTTTACATTTTTTAAAGCGATTCTTCACCATTGAGTTATCGGGCCAAAAACAATATATAGTAAGATATCTGAAAAAGTTGTGGACGGATTATGACAAAACTAGGTGGATGAGTTCGGTAAGTGACAAGAACAAGCCGATTAGCTTTTAGTTCTGGTCCGAATCCAGATCCGGCCTATCAGTGGATAGAAAACGTAAACTGTTAAGCCTGGTGGAGGTATGCTCTCTACTGCGTGCCGTTCTAGTTTGGTGTGCAAAGCCTTGCACTGCAGAAGACGTCATTAAAATAAAAAGTAGGAAGCAAAGTATCAATTTCACACACAAATGCTCATCTCACCGCTCGTGCGCTCTCCTCTGCATCCTTCCCTCTCTCTTGTAATTCTTTCAGAAGCCCCTCCAGCTCCTTTGATTCCACTGGGTCTGAATCCCTTACCAGCTCTGAGAGCAAGTCAACAGCACAACGAAGGAAGGAAAGCAGGGTACAAGGTGTAGGAGGGGAAAAACATCTAGTGCTTATTGGAACACCCCAATCATGATGTAACAATTCCAGGTTTGATGGTAATCCATGCATCCTGCACGAATACACATATTAAACATGTCCCCGTATTCCCCTCAATCATTGCTGACATTCAAAATGTTTTTCAAAACCACAAACCAACAACCTATAACAAATTAAACCAATTAACCAGGTAGGAAATCCCACAGGATTATTACCCATGAAACAAACCCCATGAGCTCTTCATTACCCATGAAAGAAATCCCATAAGCTCATTACCCATGAAGGAAATCCCATAAGCTCATTACCCATGAAAGAAACCCCATGAGCTCTTTATTACCCATGAGTTCTTCATTACCCATTAAGGAAATCCCATGGAATCTTCATTACCCATGAAGGAAATCCCATGAGTTCTTCATTACCCATTAAGGAAATCCCATGGAATCTTCATTTCCCAGTAAGAAAATCCCACAAACCATTATTTTGGGCTTCAACCCATCAAGCAACAGAGAAAAAACATCCACAGAATGTAAAATTTGCTTTCTCTGAACAAATTAGCAAACATCACTCCCAACCGCAAAAAGAGTGCAAATTCAGTGGCATGATAGTTGGAATATATGCTCGGAGGCTTGGAGTTGGGTGGGTCGATTCTGACTAAATGAGTTGCACTGAACGTTGCGTCTTCGTTTGACATTCAGCATTTACAGGACAGAGCACAAACAAAGCCCTTGGAGTTGGTATCCCATTGGGGAAGAGAAATTCCTCAATTACTCCATGACTGCGGAGAGAAAAATCAACATCACAAATACGTGTCACCAGTACCCAGAGTGCCCTGGGAATTTGTGTCGCACCGTATACCCAATTCCTCTGCTCGGCAGATAGCAGCTCCATCTCCCTTTCCCTCTCTGTGGATGTGGAATATATTCGATGCTGTTCTGATAAATGTAACAAGTTCTTCAATCCTGGAAAATCTTAGTCTCACCGTCACTCAGAAAGTATCATCAAACAAGTACAGATACATTCAAAGTACACCACCCCCATCAGGGTGGAGCTTATTTTTGAACTTTTGAAATATGATCTCGTTACCCTCTCAATTTGTTCCTCTATATGAAATAAAAATTCAGGCAAAGTATGAGCACAATTGAACAATATTTAGGGGTAGCTCAATGATGGTAAAATTTCTGATACCCCAAAGCTGCGGCCGCCCTTTTATTTCGCATACTACTGATAATTAATAGATTAATTCTGTTGATAAATTAAGAACCCAATTTTAACTACTAAGTAAATTGACACTCTCTCCTATCATCAGACACACAACATGCAATCATTGTGGTAAAATTAATTACTGGGAACACAGATAAAACCTTCAAGTTATAAAACTCTGTGCTCCATTAAATAAATAATTACAGTAGTAATATGTACATTGTACATACACAATATCTGTTATAATAAAAGAGTAGAATGTTCGTTGAGCTAGAGTCTGCTAGACAATAAATGCTAAAATGAGATGTAGCGCTGACCTGGGAACGCTTATCACCATAGTATCGAAAAGTAAACACTGTACATAGGTGTATCACAGAACACTATTTGAAAATAAAAACGAAGTTATCACAGGCTTTGCAGAGAATCACAGACACAATGGGTGTATAAACATGGTATGATATTATCACAGATTATAGAAGCAAAATCATTGTGGTTCAACTGGTTCATATCTATTATCCAACCCATCATCCGAATCCCATTGTTTTTCTGATAAATTGATAATGCAAATTTTCCATGAATTTATATTCCAGACATGTTCAGACTTGTTTACTGTTTGGACTCAATGGACTGACTATGCTGACTAAGCAACAGCTGCAACACTGTTGCAGCAGTATGTTTGTGTAATTGCTTGAGGCATTGTGCTCACTGCTCAGTTATTAATAGAACTGTTTGAATTTTCTTGATTCTTAATTTCTTAATGCTATGTTCTACTTCTTTCAGATTCATATCTGATTGAAAATGGCATCTGTGGAAAAAGCAACAAGATCTCAAACCAAGTTGTATCTCCTTGGCGACTCTGTGACTGAATTAAGTGGCAGCAAGTTGCCATCATTGCGTATGGCTCTTGGATTCTTCCTACATCACCATCTCGATCTGAAGGAGACCGTAAGACAATCGTCAGATGTTACCATCATGGAAATAGCTAACTTTTGGAAGAAAGCTAGAATCCCGATGAGAGCTCATCAAAACTGCCAAACCAAGCTTGAGCAGACATTTGAAGAATGGCATCTTCTGAAAAAGAACAAAGCGCGAACGTCACCAACTCAACTCGCGAGAGAGTCGGCTTTTGTTTCCAGGCTTGAAGACCTTTTTGATGTCGCTCACGCTGATGCTCTGACCAATACGTCAGTATTACAAGAAGACAAGGGTTACTTGTTAGCAAAGCGAGAAAAGGGAAGAAGGGGGTCGCTGGCTAGAGTAGATGTAAAGCTTGCTGCGAAGGAGAAAACGGCGTCCAAAAGAGAGGAGGAAATGCTTGCCAGGCGACAGCGAATGGAGCAAATTAAACAGTTAGCAGTTTCTACAGCTGAACTGATTTCATCTGGTTCTGAATCTGAAAACAGCTCAGCAGAAGATAGTGAAAAGATGGAAACTGGGGACAATGCAAGTGAGGGAGCTGCTGGAGGCATCACATTTCAGACACGAAAAAGAAAGAGGGGGCGAAAAACTGTCGTTACTGAAGAACTCGCAGCCACTCTAGATCGCACAAAAGTGTCAGACCACAAAGCCGTTTTTGTTATAGCAGAAACTGCCAAAAGCTTGGGACAGAACATTGATGAACTTGCTCTAAACAGAGACTCAATTCGCCGACAAAGAGTACAACACCGAGTCCAGAGATCTGCAAATATAAAGGCGGAGTTTCAGGGTAACGGTCCCCTTGTTGTTCACTGGGACGGCAAACTGATCCTTGATCTAATTGGAAAAGAGAAGGTTGATCGCCTGCCAGTATTGGTTTCAGGGAAAGGAGTTTCTCAGCTACTCACAGTTGCCAAGCTTCCATCTGGAACAGGCGAGGCTCAGGCTGCTGCTGTCTTTGGAGCCATTGAAGACTGGGGCGTAGCCGACAGCATCCGAGCTATGTGTTTTGACACGACCAGCTCAAATACTGGTCGGATCGCTGATGCCTGTGTCCTCCTAGAGCAGAAGCTTGAGAAGGAGCTCTTGTCACTAGCTTGCAGGCATCACATTATGGAATTGATAAATTGGTGCAGTGTTCCAAGTGTGTATGGGATTGGGAGCCAAATCTTCTCCCGAGGTTCCACTCTTCAAACGCTTCCAGGAATACTGGGGATTCATAGACACGGCCAAGTATGAACCAGGGATTGCAGCTGATGACGTGGCAAGTCGAGTGGAAGACATAAAGCAAGGCACTATCGATTATGCCAACAAGCATCTTGAACAGAGTCAGCCGAGAGATGATTATAAAGAATTCTTGGAACTTGTGATTGTCTTTCTCGGTGCTGCTCCTGCCAGAGGAGTGCGATTCATGTCACCCGGAGCAATGCACCACGCCCGCTGGATGTCCAAAGTAATATACTGTCTCAAGATCTGGATGTTCAAGGCTCAATTCAAACTGACTCCTGCAGAAAAGAGAGGATTACGTGATGTGTGTGTATTCACAGTACGTGTCTACCTGACAGCCTGGATCTCTGCACCTCAAGCATCAGGTGCTCCTTACAGTGACCTGCTGCTGCTGAAGTCACTGCTTGAATACTCAGCAATCCATCCAGCCATCTCAAAGTCAACATCACGCAAGTTTTCCAATCACGTGTGGTACTTGTCACAGGAACTTGTTACCTTGGCTTTCTTCGACAGTCGGGTCAGTTCGGCAACCAAGAGACTGATGGTGAGTGCCATGAAGAAGACCAAGATCAGGATCATTCCAAGCGAATCACTGTTGCTCTTGATTCATTCAAGGACAAGAACTTGGAAGATTTCGTCACAGCAAGGTCAATGAAACTTCTGCGAATGATGGAACTTCCAGATGGATTTCTCGCGGTTGATCCGGACTTGTGGGATGACAGAGACGACTACAAGCAGGCTGCAGAAACAGTCAACTCTCTAAAAGTTGTCAATGACTACGCTGAACGTGGAGTGGCACTCATTCAGGAGTACAGTGGGTTGATAACCCGCGATGAAACTCAGCTGCAATTCCTGCTGCAAGTTGTCGAGGACCATCGCAGAATGTACCCTGATAGCAGAAAACATACACTGTCCGGGATGCCATGAAAATAATAAATTTGGGGTTTGCTGGACATTGTCAGACTGATACTATGAACTCTGTCAGAAACTGAACAAATAATTCACTATTAACGTGTTCAAAAATAAATACTGTGTTCAAGTGTGTTGTTTAAAATAAATTAAGATATAGTCTGATATACTCGTAATTCGTTGAATTTTTATAATTTTCATAATCTTTGGGGCCCTTGAGCTACCCCTAAACATAATAATTTAGTGCTCAAACTTTTTATACAGTGTTTCTATATTATATGGAACAGATTAAGGGGGTAAGACTTTCAAAAATAAAAATTTAGTTTTTAAAAATTTTTTAAGCTCCACCGTAACCCCCATGCAAAAATAAATAAATAACGTCCTCCAGCACACCAATAGATAATTATAATTTAGGGGGATAATTATTTATTGATTAATCCATAACTCCAAAAATATCCTTTATAAGCAAATCAATTGGTCACTGTCATGACCAAATATCAGCTTTCCAACTAAAAAGGTGCCTGAGATATTGCCCAGATGAGAAAGGAAATAAATAAGTGATTAATAATGAAAATAAATAAATAATAATCGTTATTAATTAATTTAATAATAAATTGGCTAATTGTATACCGAAACCACCACTGTTTCATCCGAATCTGTAACTTTTTGAAAATTAAGTAGGTAATTAATGGACAATAATTACGTAATTAAATAATTAATTAATTGATTCAACAAAAAATACCGTTTTTGCCAAAGCACTTGCTCACTATTGTGCCAAAATCTCAGCTTCCTAGCTCAAAGGATGGCCGAGATATCGCCCGGACAAACAAGAAAGAAAGAAAATTGAGTGAAACTGAATACCGTCATTCAGCGCGCGTCATCGCCGGGCTCCCTTCGGTGCCCGGCGATGACGTCATGCAGCGCCTGGAGTGGAATAGGAAAGCAGCAGTGTACAACAAAGCTATTTCCTTGGTCATTCACTGAAATAGGTTCAGTGGCTTGAACTTCCCAACGTCACCATCAACACCAAACGACCTCTCTTGGTGCCGAATGTAGAAGTAGAACTTCTACATTGAATGAATGAATGAATGATCGTTTTAAGGCCATTTTCCCCGCTAGAGCAGGGGCTAGCCTTGTGGTCCCCATGACAATCATGGTTCCCTGTTTGAGGCAATGTTTTTATGGCCGGATGCCCTTCCTGACGCCAACCCTCGGTCGCCTCTTACGATGCGCGCAGGGATACGGTGTACCTATTCTAAACCGGGGTACACACCGGGATCATTCATCCCAGCAAGCTGGTACTCAATTTGCCGACCTCGGAAGGATGACAGGCTGAGTCAACCCCCCTGGCGTTAATTCAGCGATCGACCGGGATTCGAACCCAGGATCCTAGGATCCCAAGCCGGCACCCTAACCGATAAGGCAACACAAGGCTTAAGCCAAATACATTAATTAATCCAAATTAATTAAGACTATCTTGATGGATAAGTCTCCCTGTAGTTAATTACAATTTTGTTGTATTATCTTTTAGGAAATTCACAGAAAGTACCGTATGTATAAGATACTCTGGACCATTTTCTCTCTTCTGCACATGTGGAAAACGTATTTGTGTGCTGGGCCAATGAATAATGTACTCAGCAAATCCTCTGCAATGTATACATCTGCCTTTATGAGAAAAATCAGATGTACATCCATCTTAACTTTGAATGCAATGTAAAGGGGACACTGCAGTGAAATCATTGCCAAATTATTCCAGAGGAGAAAGTTATCCAAGGGGTAATTTTCTCTACAACACATCTTTCATTTTGACATACCTCCTGGTTCTCATGAGCAGAGCCAGATGTGGGACCAGAATGTGTGTAACCCCCACATTGTTCTCTTGGGGAACTTCAAAGGACTTTGCCCTTATAAACAGAGAAATTTGGGAGAGAACGGGAGAAGAAGGTTCTCTTTGCTCTGCTCTGTAATGCTGTGAAATTTACTGTGTGTTGTAACCAAGTGAACTATTACACTTTGTGTGTAATCTGTGCTTATCAAACCTAGTTTTCTTCTCCCAATAATTAATAAATTTCCTAAAGACCAACCTTCAGTGTCGTGGACATTGCTTCGACAAGCACACCTCTACTCTTCTTCCTCCTCTACACCCCATCTCACCAATTACACTTTTGCTTCGACACACTGGCGTCACTAGGAGGATGCGGACCGCACCGGGTGACACTATCAGAGGGGGTGACACCAAATTTTTGCAGTGTCCAGGCTTTCCGATCTTGCGATATATTCAATTGAAAATAAGTTGGCGAAAGGCATTGATTTGGATGAAGTGATTCACAAGTTCGCAGCTTTGAAGGCCAGGAAAGCAAAGTTCTGAATTAGTCGAGATGTTCACCAAGTGCTGAAATGCTTGTGTATTTGTTCCTGTTTATTTTTATGGTATTTCATTTATGAGAATATTTCCATATGCATTTGTCTACAAGTTCTACATTATTTGGGCCGTTATTGATTATGCAAACCTAATCCATTAATGTATCTCATGTAACAATAAAGTTGAACGTTAAAATCAACATAATTTTGATGTAGCTCTTAAACGTTTTTACTTCGAATTCTATTGTTTTCTTACCGAATTTTCACTTTAACCATATGAAACTATGTAAATGTAAATACATTTAGGCTGTGCGTATGATATTGTAATTTAAAGGTGTAATTTTAATTTTGCCAGTTGTTTATGTCACTACTATTGCCATTACATTCAGTGATATATGGGAATTACGATATTTATTTTTTTTGTATACAAGATCGAGGCCCGTGAAAGAGCTAACATTAATCGCACAAAAAGTCAAACCGACACAAAACACAAAAAAAAGGGGGAGCGGCAGACAAGATGGGGAGAGAGGGGGGAGGACACAAACACAACATTTGAGAGCAGGGACATCGGGAGGACTTGGGGGGAGGTGGGAGAGGTATAAAACATATGAACACTGCAAGGACTCTGGGGGTGAATTAGCGGGGGTAGAAAAGATCAAGGTTTTGGATGGGGGAAGATAAGAGATGGTGGTGAACAGCTGTTTTAAAGACCTGGAGGGAGGAGTGGGATTGAAGGGAGTGGGGGAGTTTGTTCCAGAGGCGGGAGAAAAGGGGAATGGAAGAGTGAAGGTGAGCAGAGAACCGAGATTTTGGCAGTTTAACCATAAGAGGGTTGCAGGCAGATCTTGTGCGACCTGAAGGAATATTGGGGGGACAGAGCCCAGAGAGAGCTGGGGGAGCAGGGCCGGAGAGGTGTCGGTAGAAGACAGAAAGACCACCAACCTGCCTGCGGTGAGTGAGTGAAAGGCCTCCGGAGTTAACTTCATCGCAGGAGATTCCAATGATTCTGAAAGCTTTGGCTTCAACAGCGTGAAGCCGAGCTAGGTGTGAGGCAGGAGCACCAGCCCAGAGGGGGGAACAGTATTCCATTGAGCTGCGGATGAAAGCCTTGTATGTGGTGAGGAGCTCAGGTGTGCCAAGGAAGGACTTCGCACGACGGAGGATGCCCAGTCGGCGACTGGCTTTGGAGGCCAGCTTGGAAATGTGGTTTTCCCAAGAAAGATCATGGCAGATTGTGAGACCCAAAAGCTTGAGCGACAGAACTTCTTGGAGAGGATTGTTGACAAAGTAGATGGGAGGGTTTTCCATTCGGTCCTTTCGGAGAGACATTGTAAGAGTGTGAGATTTGTCAGGATTGAAAGACATGTTCCACTTGTTTGCCCAGTCTGTGATTTTGTCCAGGTCTGCAGAGAGTGAGGAGGCTGCAGACTGCCGATCTGAGGGAAGAGGAATGGAGCGGCAGATAGTGGAGTCATCAGCAAAGAGATAGAGAGGATTTTTCAGAGAGTCGGAGAGATCATTGATGAACATTTATGATCATTGATGATTTACAAGTAACATTAGTACAAAAAACATTACTAAGGATTCTGTATGGTCTAGTACGGGAGGAGGTCCATGTAGTCAGGTTCACTATGTTTTTTTCGTTCAAAATTTTTGGAGATTAGCAAAATTATACATTTATGAAATATTCAGAGCATGAGATCCAAAAATTAATGTTGCCATTTGCGTAGACACCTTTGCGAAAATGACAATCAGGACAGTGATGAAGATCTGTAAAAGCATATTCCTGAACGGTATAGACCTAGTAGATCCTGTGTATAGGACTTATAGTTCAATCTGATACTAACAAGGCTGCTTTCTTGCTTTATAAACCCATACCTATAACTTCAAAGGACATGCAATATAATGTATTATGTAATACAGTTATATCACAAATATAAAGACAATGGTTTTCAACTACCTTTGTTTGTTGCTTTTCTATAATCCTGAGCACTATTTTGAGGCCTTTATTGGATTCCTTGACCCAGAAAACATAGGATTAGCATATTTAATTAAGTTTCGAGGTTGACTAGAAGCCAGGCGCAAAATATGTATTTTATGGCGGCCATTTTGAAAATCCAAAATCTGTCATTGTTCATTCTGTGAATGTCTGTCATTCCTTTTCAACCAAACCCCACTCACAGCCTAAAATGCCTTGGTCCATAACATAACTCTATGGAATACTGCTCTCCCCACTGCAGTAGCTCCCCAATCCCCATCACATCCATCTATTCTGCAATGCATGGAATATTATGCCCTCAAAATTATTGGAATCTCCCCCGATGAAGAATGAAGCAAAAAGGCTGCTGGGCTGCTCTTCTCACATCACACACATGTCGGCGGTCTCCATTCTTTACTGCCTCTCCTCCAGTTGAGCTTCATCTTCTCTCTGAGCCAGCAGACCCCGAGCCTGCCCCCCTTCAACAAACGCCTTCCGATTAAACGTCCAAGATCCAAGCTTACCACACACAACTCTATTGGTGCTCACTTGTCCCGTCTGTGGAGCCACCTTCCTGAAGCTGTTCAATCGCACTGTTCCCACTTACTCTGGCTCCAAGTAGGAGGTACACAACCATCTCATGTAACCAACCCCCCATATCGTTTTTACCCACATTAGCCCTTCTACTCCCATTAGCCGTCCTCATGGCACCCTCTTACTTGCAGGTTGCTGTGTTTCCTGTCCTCTCTTTTGCTCTTCCATGAGCCTCGATCATGTGAATTGAATAACCCCCTTCTCACCCTGTGGCAAATGTGCAGCGTTTCCATTTAATCCTCACCCAAGTTTCACTAATTATTTTAACTTTTCAGTTTATTATGTGGGGGAGAGAGCATTTCCTGATGAAAATATGCACAGAATGTGTGTGGATAAAAGGCACAATTAAGATGGAACATTCACCCTCACAAACCACCCTGCATTGACACATTTCCATCAGTTAATTTACAAAGTGAACTCGACATTTACATATCGTTTCCCAACACATTCCACGTGCTTTCACTTGCTTTTTGATGTGCTTCGAAAATTCAAGTCTTGAAGGCCCAATTACCATTTTAAAACGAGTTGCCTTTACCCAATGTTAGAGTTTCTCACCGAGACGCAGAGACAGAGCGTGCGAGGCTTTGAGGAAGTGTAAGGCCGAAGGGATGAAGGATTGCGAGAGAAACAGCGCGAGTCCCAACTGATAGTGCGTCTGAGCCAGAAGGCGAGAGCTCGGAGCGAGGAACGGAGACTGAAGAGCGAGACAGACTTTGAGATCTTCCACTGCTTGGGTGAAAGATTCTGACAAAGGGGAAAAACATAAATGCGACAAATGAAGAAGCGGAATGAGCCGACGTAGAAGACATTTGAAATGGATGGATACTAAAAGTCGCACTTTGAATTGAAATAACGTCAGGAAGTAAAGCACAGTGAACAAACGTTACCCGTTTCCAGACCCAATTCCCCAAGTTTCAAATAAGCTTGAGCTGCTGCAAGTTTTCCTTCTTTGTCTTCCCTCCTGCATACAGATTGGGAAAAGGAAGGTGCAAGGAAAGATTAAGGATGAGTTGGAATAAATAACCAATGAAAGAAAATGACAAGAGACACCATTTCAAGGTTATAAATAATTTTGCTGTGGAAGAGAAATTGGGGAGATTTTGGTGTTTGCATTGGCGGCCCCAACGCTCGCACAATGTCTGTACCGCTCGCACAATGTCTGTACCGTGGCCTCAATGCTTTTCCAGTGTATAATCAGTACCAAATACATATGTCCATGCATACGAAGGAAATATTTGCGGTTGAGAGTATAAAAGTGATCCAAACAAATAAAATTGTTCTTTCTCTCGATCAACAACATGTGGTACGTGCATCCGTTGACTTTCCTCAGGAGTAAAAATAAAAACTCCTCGATTTCCCTCCCATAGCATTATTGTGGTGATTTTTACTCCATTCAGCAGTGATCACGTGTTGTGTCCAGCCTCTTCCCTCTGTGGGTCAGTACTGTTCTTACGCAGTAACGGAGTGTAAGCCTGTGGTAAGGCTGCCGTTTCTTCTGTCAGAGGTAAGTTTGACCTCGCTGTGTGCCATGCTTCCAACATCCGTCTCCTGGCACGATGTGGAGTTCTAGCCAGGATGCTAACCTTATCCCATATTAGGGTGTGGCCTGCTCTGACGCCATGCTTTGTGATGGCCAACCTTTTAGGATGTGCCGATTGTGCTGTGCCGATATAGGAACCGGCAATTGGAACAAGCCAATATTGGCCATTTTTCGGTAATCTGTACCGGCAGATTACAATCAGTGTACAGTTTCGATGACCGATTAAAGTTGTACTGTACTCTATAAAACCCCCAAACCCTGAGTAGCTTGTTTAGAGCGAATTTCAATAAACAAATTAAAGAAAACAACATTCCATTATAGACATTTCAAGAAGATGTGCATCAACTTTATTATTTATAAACAGCTTGCAATCATCGTGCGACGGGGAGAAACATTTGGCTCGGTAATTTGTAAAACGTATTAATATTAATATGGCGAATGGCTCGGAAATCGCGTGTTATCGAATTTGTTTTAACTTCCAAACTCACAATGACAAGCAACATACAGTCGTGGCCAAAAATTTTGGCACACATGCACTTTTTCAAATAATGCACCATTTCTTCCAGAGAATATTATTGAAATTAAAATATATTTTGGTATCCACATTTGTATTTCTTTGGTTTGCAGTGGAACAAAACAAAAAAAGCTGAAAAAATTACAAAATCTAGCTTATTCCACACAGAAATCCTAAAATGGCCTGGACAATATTATTGGCACTTTTTAGAAGTTGTTAGAAATCAGATTTCAAGCAGGTGATTCTCCTTTACTTTGGAATTGAACTCACCTGTGGTGAGTTGCAGGTGCCTGCAATATAAATATCACTCATTCAACCAGTTTGAATAGAGAAAAGGAGTCATTCTGCTGTTTTATGTCGCTGTGTGTACCGCAATGAGCATGGAGAAAAATAAAGAAAACCAGAGAAATGTCTGAGGAGGTCAGACACAAGATTGTAGCCTAGTATGTACAATCTCAAGGCTACAAGTCCATCTCCAGAGACCTTGATGTTCCTGTGTCCACCGTACACAATGTTATCAGCAAGTTTAAGGCCCATGGCACTGTGGCCAACCTCCCTGGACGTGGTGGCAAGAGAAACCTTGAACAAAGATTGCAGCGAAGGATTGTTTGAATGGTGGATAAAGCACCTCGATCAACTGCCAAACAGATTCAAGCTGACCTTCAGACACAAGGTACGACAGTTTCAACTCGCACCATCCGTCACCAACTCAATGAAAGGGGGTTCTACGGTAGGAGACCCAGGAGGACCCCACTACTGAGAGAGACACATAAGAAAACCCGACGAGTTTACAAAACACCCCTGAACAAGCCAAAATCCTTCTGGGAGAATGTCCTGTGGACAGATGAGACCAAATTACAGCTTTTTGGGAAAGCACATCATCTCTATGTTTACAGAAAACAAAATGAAGCCTTCAAAGAAAAGAACATCTTCCCTACAGTCAAACATGGAGGAGGTTCAGTGATGTTTTGGGGTTGCTGTGCTGCCTCTGGCACTGGGTACTTTGAATGTGTGCATGGCATCATTAAATCAGGAGAATACCCTGCGTCAGAAACTGGGTCTCCGTCGAAAGTCATCCGCATCGAGACTGCACGCTCGGGGCCTGGAAGAGTCCTGACGAGATGCACCGGTCGAGTTGAGCTAAGTGCAATTAAATAACATGTTTTTCTTTTACCGTTATATTTTCCATTGTCCGTATTTGATTCTGTATGTGGGAGGCGCTCCATATAGAAATTTTAGTGTTATCGTGTTTTATTTTGTTACTGGCATTCTTCAATAAAGCCGGTATTTTTGGACATTTTAATTTTGTGTTGGTTTGAGTCAATTTATACAGGTGTGAAGGCATCGGGTGGAGGCCGTCCAGATAAGTTCGTAATCCCCTCCCCCCCACCCCCCCTTTTCCTCGCGTGTAACGAATACCGCCATTATTGAACTGAACGCCTCGGAGTAACAGCTTGTTCAGCTATTCGTTCCTTGGAAAGATTTTAATTACCAGGAACACGACAAAACATACATATTGCCGGGTGTCTGCCCTGTAGTGAACACGACAGGGCCAAATGACACGGATGACCAAATGAGCTTTAGCTCCAAGGCGTTCAATCCAATGATGACGGTATTCTTTACACACGAGGGAAAGGAGGATGACGAACTTACCTGGATGGCTTCCACCCAACATCTTCACACCTAATGATTATATCAATTCAAACTCGACACAGAATTCAAATGTACAAAAATACCCGCTTTATTGAAGAAAATTCTGGTAACAAAAGAATGCGACATTCGGAGCATGTTACCTATGCAATTCTACCTGGACTAAGGTAATCACTGCCTACCCCCGACAAACGTAACAATATATATATATATATATATATATACTAGCAGAAGTACCCGGCATTGCCGGGCGGGGGAGGGGAACGGGGGGAAGGGGTGGGGAGGGGAACGGGGGGGAGGGGAGGAGAGGGGGGAGGGGAGGAGGGGAGGAGAGGGGGGAGGGGAGGAGAGGGGGGAGGGGGAGGGGAGAAGAGGGGGGAGTGGGAGGGGGATGGGGAAGGAGTAGGGCGGAAAGGAAGGGGTAGGGGGGAAAGGAAGGGGTAGGGGGGAAAGGAAGGGGTAGGGGGGAAAGGGAGGGGGAGGGGCATGGGAGGGAGAGGGGAGGGGAAGGGGAGGGGAAGGGGAAGGGGAGGGGGAAGGGAGGGGGGAAGGGGGAGGGAAGCAGGAGGGGGAGGGGGGAAGCGGGAGGGGGAGGGGGGAAGCGGGAGGGGGAGGGGGGGAAGCGGGAGGGGGAGGGGGGGAAGCGGGAGGGGGAGGGGGGAAGCGGGAGGGGGAGGGGGGGAAGCGGGAGGGGGAGGGGGGGAAGGGGAGGGGGAGGGGGGGAAGGGGAGGGGGAGGGGGGAAGGGGAGGGGGAGGGGGGAAGGGGAAGGGGAAGGGGAGGGGGGGAAGGGGAAGGGGAGGGGGGGGGAAGGGGAAGGGGAGGGGGGGGGAAGGGGAGGGGGGGGAAGGGGAGGAAGCGGGAGCGGGAGGGGGGGAAGGGGAGGGGGAGGGGGGGAAGGGGAGGGGGAGGGGGGGAAGGGGAGGGGGAGGGGGGGAAGGGGAGGGGGAGGGGGAGGGGGGGAAGGGGAGGGGGAGGGGGGAAGGGGAGGGGGAGGGGGGAAGGGGAAGGGGAGGGGGGGAAGGGGAAGGGGAGGGGGGGGAAGGGGAAGGGGAGGGGGGGGGGAGGGGAGGGGGGGGAAGGGGAGGAAGCGGGAGCGGGAGGGGGGGAAGGGGAGGGGGAGGGGGGGAAGGGGAGGGGGAGGGGGGGGAAGGGGAGGGGGAGGGGGGAAGGGGAAGGGGAGGGGGGGGAAGGGGAAGGGGAGGGGGGGAAGGGGAAGGGGATGGGGGGGGGAGGGGAGGGGAGCAGGAGGGGGGAGGGGGGGAGGGGGGAGGGGGGAGGGGGAGGGGAGGGGGAGGGGGGAGGGGGGGAGGGGAGGGGGGAGGGGGGAGGGGAGGGGGAGGGGGGAGGGGGGGAAGGGGAGGGGGAGCGGGGGGGAAGGGGAGGGGGAGCGGGAGGGAGGGGGAGGGGGAGCGGGAGGGAGCGGGAGGGAGGGGGAGGGGGAGCGGGAGGGAGGGGGAGGGGGAGCGGGAGGGAGGGGGAGGGGGAGCGGGAGGGAGGGGGAGGGGGAGCGGGAGGGAGGGGGAGGGGGAGCGGGAGGGAGGGAGGGGGAGCGGGAGGGAGGGAGGGGGAGCGGGAGGGAGGGGGAGCGGGAGGGAGGGAGGGGGAGCGGGAGGGGGAGGGGGGAGCGGGAGGGGGGGAGGGGGAGCGGGAGGGAGGGAGGGGGAGCGGGAGGGAGGGAGGGGGAGCGGGAGGGAGGGAGGGAGGGGGAGCGGGAGGGAGGGGGAGCGGGAGGGAGGGGGAGGGGTATAGATGGTTACTGGCAATTGATCACATCCACAAATGATGTAATCCACACAATTTATGTACTTTACATAACGTTAATAGGAATACATGGCCGTGTAGATGGGAAATACAGTTTGTTTGAAATAAATCACAAATATCAGATGAAAGTGAAAAAAAGACCTATGTGGTGTGAATGGCAATGTTCCTCGCTGAAATGTGAAAAAACTGAATTACGTGCGAACGCATAACTGTGAGATTATGGCGGCAAAGTTGGAACATAAAGTGATCGCTCTGAGCAAATCAGCGCGCTGCTCTGCCACCAGCTGAGATGTTCCTCGCTGAAATGCGCTGAGGTAAATATGAATAAAAAATTCGATATATTTTCACTTTTACATTTTCGCTAACTCGCTCATGAACCTGACGAAGATCCTGAGCAAGGATCGCTACGTTATGCTAACACTACGTTAGCTACGCTACGTTCGCTACATTATGGCTAAAAATATGGATCTAAAGATGAAAGAAAAAAAAACCTATGTGGTGTGAATGGCAATGTTCCTCGCTGAAATGTGAAAAAACTGAATTACGTGCGAACGCGTAACTGTGAGATTATGGCGGCAAAGTTGGAACATCACGTGATCGCTCTGAGCGAATCAGCGCGCTGCTCTGCCACCGGTCAGATTCGGTGCATAATATTCCTCGCTGAAATGCGCTGAGGTAAAAATATGGTAAAAAAATATTATGAAATAAATTTTAGGTCGGCCATGTTCTTCCCAGGCTCAATGGCCATGTCTCTGCCAAATATCAAGCACGTGAGCCTCTCCGTTTAGGAGTCTATCGGTAACATTACACACACACAAACTGTGTTTTATATATATAGATACATACATATATAACGCACCTGAAAAGGGAATGCAGAATAATCTTACCTGAGAAATAAAACCTTTGAGAGCTCCAGCATCTCCCAAGCCAGTTGCATTGTCCCGACACTGCAACTGCCACCATCCTCTCCGCCGTCGCCACCATCCGCTCCGCCGTCGCCACCATCCGCTCCGCCACCATCCTCTCCGCCGTCGCCACCATCCGCTCCGCCGTCGCCACCATCCGCTCCGCCGTCGCCACCATCCGCTCCGCCGTCGCCACCATCCGCTCCGCCGTCACCACCATCCGCTCCGCCGTCGCCACCATCCGCTCCGCCATCGTCGTCACTACCTGTTGCTCCCTTCCATTCAAAGTCACTCCCAAATATTCCATTTTCTTTCCTGAAATTCACACAAATTCAGAACATTCCAACTTTTCAAAAACATTACATGATAGAATACACAAACAAAATGTAGTGCTTCAAGCATTACATAACATCAGTGGCAGCTTTACATAGTGCCCTCCACAATTATTGGAACAGTGAAGTCAAATTTGTTATTATTGCTATATACAGTTACGTATGTATGTATGTATGTATATATATACATACATACATACATACATACATACATACATACATACATACATATGCTGACACTGTGAAAGTCAGGGCATTGCTTCAATGGGGAAAAGAGCGATAGGTTCCTGGCGGCTCCTGATCCATAAGGTATTTGACAACGAATGCACATAACAGTTCAATAAAAATGCCTACAAATAAATTTTATAAACGACAACATCAGGTACCATTTCCAATGTTTATTGAAGGAATGCGATTACAGTTTAATAAAAGTGCTTTACCAACTTTACCGTGAAACCAAAAAAAAAAAAACAACAGCAGGTACGTTTCACTTCAAATTTTTATTTCACAAACACAAGCAACAACTCAAATGATGATGGTGATGAATAATTTAAATCCAGCGAACTCCTCAAACGACCCTGAAGATGAACCAAGGTGAGGGTGCTGATGAGACGTACACCAAAAGGGATGTAGGTGAGGGTGCTCAAGCTAACGCAAGTGAGGTCGCTGATGAATCGTGCACTTTGAGAAAGACAGGAGAGGGTGCTGAAGCTGTTGAAATGGAGGGACCAGGGTGAAAAAGAAAATGCATGATGGAGAGCTGCCTGGAAGATTGCCACAGGTTTCTGTACAGCTCTTTGTATATGAGCATCACGTCACCCATCCCCATCTTAAACCTGAGGTAACGCTCCCTGACCGGGTCGGATTCTTTCACCCTGTCGGTAATTGCCCGCATGTTCTGACCGTGATGGCACTCAGAAAATTGACCGTGAAGTTGGACCTCAGCACCTCGTCGTCCTCATCACTGGCGGCCGCCTCCTCCTTGGAAACCCTGGTGAATGGCGACGAGCTCGTCGCCACGCGAGGTGATGGGAACCTCCAACTCCTCAGCCTCCATGTAGTCAAAGCCTTCCCCTCCCATCTGCTCGGCCAATCCAACAATTTCATTTGTTGTCTGGAAATGCTGTAAAGATTTTCACTGCCTGCGGCCACAGATTTTGCCAGCACGCATTGATGGTGGAGGTTCTCACCTCATCCAGCAACTCCTTGATGGGGCCAATGCAGTGGGGTATGTTGAACTCTTTCCAACACTGCACGACGGTGAGCCCCGGGTCAACAGTGAGCCCTGGGTCGACGGTGAGCCCATAACATCAAAAAATGCAGGGAAAGATGCAGCGGGTATAATAAGTTTGAACGTGGAGATTACACCATGGCCGAGTGGCTGGATCATGGAGATGGTGTTGGGCAGCAGGAAGATCACCTCGACGTTCGGGTGAGCCACGTTCAGCTCCTTGGGGTGGCCAAGAGCGTTGTCGACGAGCAGGAGAACCTTGAACATAAGGTTTTGTTTCACCAGGTACATCTCCACCTGAGGGACGAAACCAGTCCAGTAAAATTGCTGCCGTCACCCACACCGTCCTGTTGGCCATCCAAAACACGGGCAGCGTGTGTTTGTTATTGCCCCTGAGAGCACGTGGGTTCAGGGAATGGTACAGCATCATGGGCTTCGTCATAGAGTCCCCTTTTGCATTTGCGCAGAGGAAAATAGATACCTGGGCGACTTTGAATACCGATGCTATCCCCTCATGTTTTGAGATGAAAATTCTCGTGGGCATTTTTCTACAGAAGAGGCCAGTCTCGTCTGCATCGAAGACATGCTCTGGCAGGTACCACTTCTCGTCAATGAGCTACGTGAGTTGAGCAGGGAACATTTTGGCTATGTCGTGGTCCACGGAGGCACGCTCGCCTGTCATTTTGACGTTGCCAAGACCGTAACGCTCCGTGAATTGATAAAACCATCCCCTCCCTGGTCTGAATGAACTGGCGCTGCTCGTACCCGCATCGCTTAGCACATCACTTGTGCCAGCGCCACCTGCGCCAGCCAGATGCGCATAAATAAGCCTCGCCTATGAGCGAATGAGAAGTCCACTCAAAGACATGTTCTTCTACGCATTGTCCTCTGTCTATACGCTGAGAGCCTTCTCCATCCTTTATAGGTGGACATCTCGGACCTGGGCAATCACATTGGTGCTAGGTACAGCGGTTGCCGCAACACTTTCTCGGATCACCTTCTCATTCTTCCGTATATAGCGAACTGTGGATTAGTTCACGTCGTAATGCCTGCCCACAGAGGCAGCACTCTCTTCTCTCGAAAGCCGGTCCAGCAGCTCCACTTTTTGGCTCAGGCACATCTGACGCATCTCCGTCACTGGTCTTGCTCTTGAGAGCCATGATTGAATGATGAGCAGAGCGAGAGTCAAAAGACAGGTCAAAGCAATGGGATAAGAAGAATGATCGAGACCCAGGACACGCTGCACATAAGTAGCCGTGCGGGCATTGTGGGCAGCTGCAGAAGGGGTGAGTAGTCTGTCCATTGTTTGCAGGGGATGTTGGCGGGCAATGCTTTATTCAGCAGCTGGTAATAGATGCAGTGAAGCATTTTCATCGTGTAACTCATGGAGCATAACGCCTTACGAAGCTGGTAATAGATGCAGTGGAGTGTTTCAGTTCTGGAACTCGTGGGTCATGACGCCTTACGAATCTGGTAATAGATGCGGTGAAGCATTTTCATCGTGTAACTGATGGAGCATAACGTCTTTCGCAGCAGGTGGTAGTAGCCATGCGGTAGAGCGTTTTCATTGTGTAACAGCTCGGATGATGCCATATTCAGCAGCTGGTCATAGAATTATAGATGCGGTGAAGCGTTTTCATTGTTTAACTTGCGGCAACGTCGTTCACAGCAATGATTAGATATGGTGGAATACGCAGCATTCTGCAACCTTCCAACCCAATCTGTCACACATTTCCTCCAAGATGTCCGGGTTTTCTGATGCCATTAGAACACAAGTTGCGCTTTAGGTTCCGAATTTTTTTTTTTTTTCAAAGGAAAAACCATTTGACTTTCATTCATATGCATAAACTCTAGCATGTGCAAGTACCAGGAAAGGTGAATGGTGGTATATGTGTGCGTGCAAGCGAGTCTGTGTTTTATACAAACCTTGCCAATTCCAAAAGGGCTGTTCCGTAGAGATAAAATACCTCCGCACATTCTGTTGCCATCTCACCATATTTCTCTGACCTGTACAGAAATGCATTCCTTTTCCCCATCACATAATCATCCACTTTTCATCATATTATCCTCCTGCACACCCATCTCCCTTTTTTCATGTCCCAATTAAATTGTGAGACAACATATTAAAATACATACAAATGCAATAAGGAGAGATTTGTTGTAAAAAAACATCTACAATAAAAATAAAAACTCACACAATCTGAGCCGCAAGCTGAAAATTTTCCACAGCAGTCGCAGGTTCGTCCATCACAAGACTTCTCTTTCCAGCCCCGACCAATCGAACCAACTCTTCATCCGTTTTCCCCTCAAATTGAATGACTCCCTCACTTTCTTTCACCCTGTCCTCCGATTCCCCGTGTTCTTTTCCTCTCTCGCCACATTTCGCCTTTTTCGTCTCATCGCTATTCTCTTCACTGCTCTCGCAATCCTCCTTTTCCTCTCGAGTACTCTTGGTCGAATGTACACAAACCGCACCGCTCGTGGCTCCTGGCCCATTCTCAGACTCTCCTTTCAGGTCCCAATAATCTTGAGTTTTCTCCAGCTTACACTCGTCCTCTTCTTTGTTTTTACTATTTTCCACTTTCTCTCCCACCATGTTACATTCTCCACAGCTCTCTTTTTCTCTGTTTCTGTAAAAAAAGAAAAAAAGAAAAAATCAAACACAGCAAGAAAATTCAGCATTTCCCAACTCGACAGTCGGCATAGGAGAGTATTGAGAAGAAAGCAGGATTAGGGGAGTGGGGATGGTGGCAGCAGACAAGCTCGCACACCATAACAAGTTGCACATACCATTATCATGGCATCAACAAAAAGAAAAGGGGAATAATCATCCCAGAAAAAGATCAATCTTAGTTTGGCCATTTCATGTTCCCATACCCATACCTGGCTCATGACGTAGGTAATTCAGGTTAAATACCCTTGAGCCTAGACCACATTTGTGTTAATGCAATTTTTGCAAAAGTCAAACTGGAACGAAGTTAATGGTCCGGCCTTATATTTTTTGCTGGTGAATCAAAGTTCATCAAAATCAGTATCCACGTTTAAATTATTATTTCTCATGACACCTACAGATCAAATTTCAGTGCTTTTCATACCAGCAACCTCACAACTCATTATCACAGAATACTCCCATCAGCTATTCAATCATCTACCTACTAACTTGCAGGAAATTATTCTAGGCCAATATTAATATTATGTATGAATCCTATATATATATTCCATATATATATCCTATATATATATCCCTGTATATGACATCAATGCCATGGTCCTGCAGGGGGGTGTAGTGAAGTAAGTGCTTTATTGACTTTTGAAATGCAGTGATGAGTTTGGAATGTGTACGAGTGGATAAGGGGTTTGTGTTGCATTAATGTGGGCGAAATCCACCGAGCCATGTCACTCACCTGTAACACCTGGACATGGCCCGCGGAAATTTAGGGGCGCATTGGGGATGGCCCCGCAGGTAAGGTTGTGTCTTGTGGCATCCACCTGGGGACGCAGTCTGTAGACTGTGGTTGTACAAATGTTTAGAGTTTTGAATTTCTGGTTAAGGTTAAGGTTCGTGGCTAAGGTAGGATTGTTGCGTGTTGTTTGTTTCCTCCCTCCGCAGGAACAAAGAAGAAAATGTAAATACATGATTGCATGATTGTTAAGGGGTTTAGAATGTTAAGGAAGTGTAGTAGGTAAGTAGTCCGACTCACTTCCCACAGTGAACCTTGCAGGAGCTACGCTTCCAGGGGGGGTGGGGGGGGGGGGGCTGTGTTATGTCTGGCGGGGTAGTGATATGAAGAGCAGATAGAGCTGAGTAGGTAACATGCTTTGAGGTGTGGCGGTAAGGAATCTGACCCTGTAATAAGTTCTTCATGTGTAGGCATTTTTCCAGGTAAGGAGTATACTTGTGTGAATCTACCAGGAGGTTCGTGTGTTAAGTAGAGTTAGGGATTAAAGAGTAGCGCACCTGTGTCCTCACCTGGTTAGCCAAACCGTTGTCCCATTTGGCACTGCACACCACATAGACATTCCGGCAAGTCCTTAGTGCAACACTAAATAACGCCCTCCCCCTGACATGACTTTGCAAGGAAACCAGGCCAGGACACCGCCGCATGGCCACCGCCATTTACACCTCCGACAGGCCTATCCACCTTGAGTACCACGTGCTATGACCAAAGAACAGAGAACGAGTGTTGGGGTGGCGCGGTAGGAAGGGGCCTGAGCGAGCCAACGAGTCAGTGGAGGCCACTCATTGGGTGGCGCGCCAAGGCTGACGTCAGCGCCGCGGAGTGATACGAGGCGCAGCAGGACTTTGGTTCGAGTGAGTGAGTTGGCCAGGAGAGATCAGCGAGCGCCGAACGCGAGTCAGGCAGTGCAGAGGAGTTGGTGTGCGGCAGTTGGTTCAGAGCAGTTGCTTCTGCAGTGAGTCTTGACGCGCTGGAGTGCACGCAGTTGGCAAGCAGGGTTGAGCTGGTTGGCGCGTGAGCAGAAGAGGAGTTCGCAGCACGAGTTAGCCCGAGTTGGGCTGGGGTGTAGCCCGAGTGGAGTTCGCTTGCTTTTGACCTCGCTTGGAGCCGCTAGCCTGCATTGGACGCGCAGTGCTTTTCCTGCTTTGGGGCCTCGTGTGCGAACGGAGTGGGCGTTGGCTCGGGCCTTCGCGTTGCTGTGGTGCTTGGAGCGAGGGACCTCGTGGTGTGCCGTTGAACCGACGAGGCCTGGTGGTGCTCAAAGGCGGATGGAGAGGGCCGCGGGGCCGTGTTACACTGAAGACGACAAGAGCCAGATAAGGCTGAAAATTACATTTTACATGACGAGACAATTATTTTCCTTTAATCCATCCCCCGTCTGTATTTGTTGAGTCTGGTGTGCGGGATCCCGAATATAGGATTTAGTTTATTTGATTGCCGTCGCGTTTCATTGTATCGGGTCCGGAATAAATCTTTATTTTTGTACATTGAATTTGGTGTCCGTGTCGAGTTAATCTCCTGCAGGAACGGAGCTACAGTCGACGCTCTCCAGGTAAGTGCTTCCGCAGCCTCCATTTTCCTCCTTCCTCCCGCGCGACCATAGTAAACTCCGTGTTTGGTCATTGCCTCCAAAAAGACCGTTTAGGCCATCCGCGACTCTGGTGTTAACCGGAGTTGCGCGACAATATATATGTGTGTGTATGGAAATATAAAATATTTATTTATGTAAACAGGCAGTCCCCCCGGGTTAAGAACGCCCGACTTACGAACGCCCGTACTTACGTACCGACCTCCGTAAAGCCTATTATTTAAAAAATAGAGTTTTAAATTTCTTTATTTATTTTTTGGTTGTATACAGAATTGAGGACCCGTGAAAGAGCTAACATTTATCACACAGAAAAAAAAAATCAAGCACACACATAGTATATAATAAGGGGAGCGGTAGAGAAGAGAAATATGAGAAAAGCTCTGTTCAAGCCACCCTTGATGTTTACTTTAAGAAAATTGACCACTTACATACAAATTCGACTTACAGACAGACTTAAAAACGGAACTCGTCCGTAACCCGGGGACTGCCTGTATATAATTTTATATATTTAATTTTAAAGCAAAAACTATAGCACTTAAGTGGAATTTGTTTCGAAATCCATTAACTCGACCTATTGGCTGATATATATTCCAAGTTTCAGCTAGTTTCAATGTATCATCCATGAGATATGAGCGCCAACACATTTTGGACGGACAGACACCAACGTGATTTTGAGGGTTTTCTAAATAAAACCAAACAATGTGGAAACTGACGTTGCTGAAATTTGGAACATATTATCTCGACGTCCAAAGCATTTACTTCGGCAATTTGCAGCCAATTTCGTCCAGTAGAAGCCGAGAAACAAATTTTCAGTCCCCACGTCAAAGTTGCATGCAGAGAAACAATCCCGCTTTGCGCCTCCCTTTGATTGGTCGGTTGCATGTTATTCTGTCTGTTTGTTTGTCACTCGCCTACAGGTCACAATTCTAAACCGATCGTCATGAAACTTCACCAAGTTGTAGAGGTCATCACAATTGAGAAGCCTATTGATTTTTAGATCAAAGGTCAAAGGTCATCTGGAGGTCCAATTTCTAAAATCACAATTTTTCATCCGATCGACTTGAAAATTTAACAGCATTTGAATATCGAGTCACTAAATAGGGAAACCAACTATTTTTGAGGTCAAAAGGTAAAAGGTCAAACTCAAGGTGAAACTTCCAAAATAAATTTTCATCTGAAATATCAATTTTCATCTGATCGACTTGAAAATTTAACAGCATTTGTAATTCAAGTCACTAAATAGGAAAATCAACTATTTTTGAGGTCAAAGGTCAAACCCAAGGTGAAACGTACAAAATCATCAATTTTCATCTGAAAACCCGTCAATTTTCATCTGAAAACCCATCAATTTTCATCTGAAATATCAATTTTCATCTGATTCATTTGAAAACAGCAATTTTCATATAATAGCAATTGAATAGAGCCTCACTGACTTGGGAAACCAACTATTTTAATGTCAATAGGTCAAAGGTCAACTCTAGGTCAATCTTCTAAAATCATCAATTATCATCTGAAAAATCGTCACATTTCTTGATGTCTAATTTTAATCTTCATGAAATAGACAATTTGATGGATCAATGGCAACCGTTTTGGGGGGTGGGGGTGGATTTTTGCCTTTTTAGGGGGTGGATTTTGCCTTTTTGAGGGGTGGGGTGGATTTTGCCTTTTTGAGGGGTGGGGTGGATTTTGCCTTTTTGAGGGGTGGGGTGGATTTTGCCTTTTTGGGGGGTGAGGGGTGTATTTTGCCTTTTTGGGGGGTGAGGGGTGGATTTTGCCTTTTTGAGGGGTGGGGTGGATTTTGCCTTTTTGGGGGGTGGCGGGTGGGGGGTGGGTTTGCCTTTTTGGGGGGTGGGGGGTGGGTTTGCCTTTTTGGGGGGTGGGGGTTGGGTTTGCCTTTTTGGGGGGTGAGGGGTGGATTTTGCCTTTTTGAGGGGTGGGGTGGATTTTGCATTTTTGGGGAGTGAGGGGTCGATTTTGCCTTTTTGGGGGGTGAGGGGTGGATTTTGCCTTTTTGGGGGTGGGTTTGCCTTTTTGGGGGTGGGTTTGCCTTTTTGGGGGGTGGGGGGTGGGCTTGCCTTTTTGGGGGGGTGGGGGGTGGGTTTGCCTTTTTGGGGGGTGGGGGGTGGGTTTGCCTTTTTGGGGGGGTGAGGGGTGGATTTTGCCTTTTTGTGGGGTGAGGGGTGGATTTTGCCTTTTGGGGGGGGTGGGTGGTGGGTTTGCCTTTTTTGGGGTTGGATTTTGCCTTTTTGGGGGGTTTGGGTGGATTTTGCCTTTTTGGGGGGTGAGGGGTGGATTTTGCCTTTTTGGGGGTGGGGGTGGGTTTGCCTTTTTTGGGGGTAGGGTGGATTTTCACCTTTTTAGGGGGTGAGAGGTGGATTTTTCCTTTTTTGGGGATTTTGCCTTTTTGGGGGTTGGGGGAGGGGGGGATTTTGTGTTTTTTTGAGGAGTAGGGGTGGATTTTGCCTTTTTGGGGGGGGTGAGGGGTGGATTTTGCTCTTTCGAGGGGTGGGGGTGGATTTTGCCTTTTTGTGGGGTGAGGGGTGGGGATTTTGCATTTTTGGGGGGGTGGGGGTGGATTTTGCCTTGTGGGGGTGGATTTTGCATTTTTGGGGGGTGGGGTGGATTTTGCATTTTTGGTGGGGGGTGGGGGTGGATTTTGCATTTTTAGGGGGTGGGGGTGGATTTTGCATTTTTGGGGGGTGGGGTGGATTTTGCATTTTTTGGGGGTGGGGTGGATTTTGCAAGTGTAGTGCTCTGCATGACATCTTCTTGTTTTTTATTCATTATTTTAATTTCAATTTAAGTTACCGGCGTATTATACATTATATGGAAGGTCATGATTCGTTGTTTGGGTTGACGTCAGTCTAAACTCATTTGCATACACGTGTCGGCGACGATCGTGGCGCACGCGCGTTTTGCGTTAAACCTGTAAACTAAACGCTCAAATAACAAAGCACACGTCACAAGGCGAATGTTTCACTCGCAGCCCCCGGACGTTTCTCGTGTCGTTGGTATCAGTATCCCGCCATGATTAAGAACCTGCAGCACTAACTTAACCAGGTCTCGTACATTGCGGATATTCGAAGATTACGTATTGCAAAGCAGCTTAATCAAAACTCCTCACTCACCCTCTCACATACGCCGCCATCGGCTTCTTCCTTCTTCCCGCTTTTTGTTCACAACAACGTCATTTCCGTGTTTCTTTTCTTCAACTTCCTGCACACTTGAATTTACAGAACGACAAATTAATTTTCGCGAATAGATAGCATGAAAGAGTAACTCAAGAAAACTTTACACAATTGTGGGGTGAGAAAATAATTAGCGAGCAGAGCTCCACGATCTGCTGAAGGCACTGCTACAAACTATGTCACCATGACCGTTAAGCGCTGCACAATGTATTATACAACGTGAAAAGAGCTGAATAAATCAAAACAATGCAAAGTGACACCTAGACACGAATCACCTTTAGTAACATCCTCAATCACACGCAACAACTACCAAAAACATGGCATGGAGTCCAAAGAACACTGAAGTTTTCATTTTTCAGGAAAAATGAGAGAGAGAGAGAGAAAGAGAAAGAGAGAGAAAAAAGAAAAGAGACAGACTGACTTTGGTGTCCTTTTATTATAAACAATGTAAAGACATTTCACAAGCAGTGGTAAAAACACATTTCACAAAGCAGTTGTAAAGAAAAACAAAGCAACCAGTTTATAGAAATTGCATAAGGATCATGAAGACACCACAAAAAGAGCAAAGGGTATTTAAAAGAAACCAGCAAATATACAAAAAATATATATTTTACAAACCAAAGGTGAAGACACAAACAAAACCACAACCAATTTTAAAGGAAATGCTCATGCAAGAGCTATAAATACATCAAGAGCAAATTAAGCGAAAAACTAAGAGAGAGAGAGAGAGAGAGAAATGTATTCAAGGACACAGGAAGAAACATATATGCAAGCAATCAGTTCAAAAGAAAAAAAGTCAAATCAATCAGGAATTATAAAGTAATTACCACTTTTGAATCATCGACTGAGCACAGAACATTGCCAATACACCACTTTCTCTCAAAAAGTTGGACGTTTCCATTACTGACAAAGAAATCAAATTCTAGCTTGAGTCGTGTTGAGACAAACCCTTTAAAAATAGAAATAGCATCAGAGCCATAGCCGTTATCGATTTTAATTTTCCGAGATTTATATATCGCATATTTTGCAACAGCAACCAAAAAATTGAGAAGAACACCCACATCTCTACATGTGGGCCTGAAAGACACACCAAATATAAACATATGCATATTGAAAGGGAAGGACAGTTGGTGAAAAAGATATTCAAGGAACAAGAAAAGCGATGTCAGTCTACGACACTGTACATAAGCATGAAACAAATCCTCCTTCTGATCACAGAAAGGACAAGTTTCCGGCAGTGAGCTGTTAATACGGTGAACAAAAATATTGGAGGGAAGCGCCCAGTGTGCTAACCTCCATTGTATATCCGCTAACACACCATGTATTGGTAAGGTGTACATGTGAGGCCAAAGGGGGGTAGACGGAGACCCCGACCCTAACCGCTCTGACCACAAAGCTACTCGTGTTCTCCCAGAGAGGGGTACATTCTTATTTTGTCGAGAGAGATCACGGATTCCAATCTTAGTTACAAGATGAAAAGGGGGGGTATGTTCAATCTCCGGCTGAAAAGAAGACGAAAGGAGCACTTTGATTTCAGGGAAACCTAACCGAAAGTCCTCAATGTTACCAACACCTTCCCAGCCGATGTTTAGCTGTCTAAATTTTCTAATGACTATACGTACAACTTGGTCTACAAGTCGGACAGACCGAGATCCAACTGAGGTTGCCACCAAACCAGCAGGTTTCCACTTAACTCCAGATGAATCTCTCAGATCACATACTTTGTTAATCCCTCCTTGGATAAAAAATTTTAATCAGGGCATGGCTATGAGGGATACCAGGAAAAAAGTTATTGAAGAAAAGGGGTTCTTGAAGGAACATTCGACAATTATAGCCCTCAAGGAAGCGGTGGATGTCAAACCTTTTCCAAGTGTCCGATAAACTCTGATAGAATCTCGGAAGAGAGGCAAAATTTATATGCTCGAGGTCTATCAAAAGAAGCTGCCGATCATATCTCAGTCTACCAGCCTGTTGTAACAGAAAAAAATGCAAAGGGCCGCCATGCCAGGGCAGCTGTTCAGCGAACAGTAGTCTCTGCAGAGACTGCAGCCGAAAGGCCACAACCCGACCAGAGATATCAACAATGCCCTGGCCACCTTCCTTCCGGGGGTAGTACAATATCTCAGGCCTCAGCCAATGGTAGCCACTCCAAAAGAAGTTTACTAGCATTCGCTGAGTAGCCATAATTAGTTGGTTTGATGGCTGTAAAGCAATAATTCTGTGCCATAATTTTGTTGCAACCAGATTGTTTATGACAAGGGTACGGCCTCGATAGGAGATGGACCTCAGCAGTCCTTCCCATGCTTTCAATCTGTGCATAATTTGTTCCAACACTCCTTCCCAATTTTTCATTTCTGTTTCATGATTACCGATATGTACTCCAAGATATTTAACCCCGTCCGTTCTCCAGACCAGGTTGTGTGGGAGTGAGGGTGGTGATACACAAGAGAGATTGCCTTTGCCACACCATAATGCAGTACTTTTATTCCAATTGATCCCACCGGAAGAGGCTGCAGAGAAATCTCGCATACAACGTTGTAAAGCAGAGACATCATTGGAGCTTCTAATCAAAACACAGACATCATCAGCATAAGCCGTCTGCACAAATTCTGCTCCTTCTATACTTCTCATTCCCTGAGGTATGTGCTGTCTAATAGACCGAAGGAGTGGTTCAAGGGCGACTATATATAAAAGCCCAGAGAGGGGGCAACCTTGGCGAATACCCCGTTGGAAAGGAAAGGGAGAGCATAACCTATTGTTGATCTTCATCATACATTGAGTATTAGTATACAGGAGTTTCACATAAGAGGTGAAAGTTTCACCAAACCCCATTCCTTTCAGGACAGAAAAAAGGTACTTGTGGTCAACACGATCGAAGGCCTTAGTTTGATCAAGAAACAGCAATCCAAAATCGTCACGCAGGAAATTATTGCATGAAATAACATCTCTTACCAAAAAAATATTATCATAAATAGATTTTCCAGGCACACAGTAGGTCTGCTTCGGGTGTATAACTGAACTGATCACAGTCTTCATACGATTAGCAAGTACTTTAGAGAGAATCTTGTAATCAACACACAATAAGGAGACAGGTCGCCAGTTATCAACCAGTTGAAGATTCCCAGCTTTTGGTAGCAAACAAACGACTGCTCGTTTACAAGACATTGGAAGTTCTCCGACACGTATGCTTTCATCGAGTACATCGAGTAAGTCAGGTCCCACAAGGGCCCAGAAGGTCTTGTAGAATTCTGTGGGCAGGCCATCTATTCCAGAAGCTTTCCCATCTTTCAGGCTCCGCACAGCTGCTTCAAGTTCATCAGCCGAAATTGGGGAATCGAGCATGCATCGCTCATCCTCCTCGACACTCGGAAGCCCAGCAGTTAACTCTCATATCACCTCATTGTCCACGTTCTGAGGAGAATACAAGTTAGAATAGAACCCTTTCAGAGTACACCTGATCGCCTGCTGGGAGGTCACCAGCGACCCATTGGGAGTGAGTAAAGTATGAATTTGTTGTGACCTTTTGAGGGAAGACTCTAACTTAAAGAACTCTTTGTTTGGCATGTCCAGAGTTAAATAGCTCATTCGCATTCGGACCAAGGCACCCATCGCCCGTTGCCGTACCGCTTCCTCCAGCACTGCTTTCTTTGCCCATATTAGTTGGTCACGTGCACCTCTCCCAACCTCGTCAACATTCTGTTCTAACGATATAATTTCAGATTTTAACTGATCGATTGATATTGATTGGATTTTGGTGGTGTATGCACTATATTGTTGACAGAAATTCTTAATTTGGGATTTTGCAATGTCCCACCACAGCCGGAGACTATCATACTCAGGTCTGGAGGAGCGAATTTTCTCCCACACGATGTGAAAGGCCTCATTAAATTCCTTGTCATGTAAGAGACGAGTATTCAAAGACCAGTAAGCACTACCACCGGGTGGAAAGGGTAACTTAAAGGACATTCAGATTAAACTGTGGTCTGTGAATCCAGTTGGTAAAATTTTGGAGACAGACACCACATTCAACATTGGCTTGTTCACATAGAATCTGTCCAGCCTTGCCATTGACATAATACCATCATTGCATCTACACCATGTATAACAGTGTGAGAGTGGGTGTTGTGATCTCCACACATCCATAAACCGAAAGATGTTGATGGTGTCCTCTAGAGCTTTCGTAGAGGCAACATGAGGCTCATGACCATTCCTATCAATCGACGGACAAATTGTGCAATTAAAATCTCCCGCGATACAGATAAAGGCTGTTGGGTCCAGAGTTTTTACAAAATCCCGCAGAGTGGAAAAGAAAATTTTCCTCTCCATTGGGTCACACGGTGCATAAACATTCACTACTATAATCTTTTGGGTATTATAAAGAAAATCTACGGAGATCAAATGCCCTTTATAGATTTCTTTAAATGAAACCTGTTGAGCACAAATCTTGTGACTTAGGCAAATGGCAACACCGGCCCGAGGTGTAGGGAACCCACTTAACCACCATTGCCCTTTAAAAAGTTTCCCCCAATCGGCTACTTGAGCACTAGTAGCGTGGGTCTCTTGTAAGAGAATAATGTCAGCCTTTTCTTTTCCAACCGCTTGAATTGTTTGCACCCTCCGTAAGGGGGCACGACCCCCATTTATATTTAAGGATACAACATTTAGTTCCATGGTTGATTCTTCTGGGGGGTGAAGTCCTCTTCCTCAATTAATTCCTTGTTTGCCTTCGTGATGGATTTCCTCAGCCGCTGAAAGTCAGGTTCGGAGATTTCCACATGCTCACTCCTTTGCAGCAAAGCTTTTGCGGCTGCAAGGAAGGCCTGGATATTAGGAAAATGATCCTTAATTCGTACATGCCTTTGTCTGAAAGTTTCCTTCAAAAATCTGACAATATTTTCTTTTGAGATCTCCAAAGGCTGCTCTTCCTCCTGAGGGGGGGAGGGCTGTCAACCATTGCCACTGGTTCCTCATGGCCAATCAGTGTCTCTGTAGTTAGAATTCCCTCTGTGACGCTAGTAACGAGTTCCTCCTGAACCTGTACAGAAACACCTGTTCCATCCCCATCTACCTTAGGTTCTTCATCCTCTTTATCCTCATGCATCATTGCAATGGGGGGGGAGGAGTCGTTATTAGTAGTAATGGGTATTTTGCATTCCCCATTAGAATTGATATGGTCATCAGTAGGCTGTTCGGTTTCGCAGGTTGATTTACAACCTTCAGGAAAAAGTTCCCCTTCATCCTGAGCAGGTGGTATCATGTCAGCCATAGTTTCACCACCTTGCTGATCTTCATGTGAAGGACTGTCTGAATCGTTTAAACTGCTTCCTGTCTGCACCACCAACACTTTAACACCTTTGTCTTCATTCCTCGCACTTACAAGTGACCGTTTCAAATTTTTCCCAGACGCCGCATCTACAATCTGCTGCTCCTCACAAATCATTCCCTCTACAGGTAGAGGCTTCTCCCTTACATTTGCTGACTCATCGGTTGCACGATGGCCAGCTGTACTGGATGACTCATCGCTTACACGAAGCACATCCATATGGGTCTCATCAGCACCACTCTTAGCCGTACCTTGATGGTCCGACGTAGATTCCCGCACTGAAGGCGAAACATCTATAGAATCCTCCGTAATGGTCATGGGGGGAGCTGGTCCGGCTGCTGTGGCATACGTTTTCTCCCCATCAGGACAATACTGCCGAGTGTGTCCATGTACACCACACCAGTAACAAATCAACCTCTCCGTTGCCGCAAAAATCCTGTGCTCACGTTTTGACGACTTAAAAACGACAGAGACATTCAATTGCGTCAAACCATCCTTCAAAACAACATAACAAAACCGTCTAAACGTTTCGATATGCTTAAGCTTCCCGTCTGTGGTGCGAATGGAGGCTTGGATAATTCTCGACACCACAGTACCGTACTGACCGAGCTTCTGAAGAATTTCCTCATTAGACAGCGTCGGTAGAACGTTTGATAGTATTACCTTCGAGGCCGGAGTGTTCCATGGCGAAACCGGAACAAACTGGTCATTGCCCAAGGTGAGTCCGTTCTGCACGACGATGCACGCGAAACGGACACGTGAAACGAAAACAACCACCTTGTGGTGCATTCGGGACGCTGCCCGTATGTTCTCACAACCGATCAATTCTCCGATTGCGAGGAGCGTCTCCTCCAGCGAGACATCTTCCGGTGGGACAAAACACATGCCGTGTTCATCTGTTAACCGTAACCCCTCATCGGCGTCACGACCGGCATTACTTCGACTATTCTTGCTAGCCATTTGAAGTAACTAAACGAAAAAAATAACCAATAAATGGTACAAAGGTTTATAAAGCCTAAATAAATGCAAAAAAATAAACAACAACAATAACTGGGAAATAAATAAATAAATCCCGTTAACCACCTAAAGCGGATAACTTTAACCGCGCTGTCTCTCCCTCTCTCGCTCAGTAGACAAGACGATAGAAAGGGACACCGACACTCGGACAGCAGAAAGGACCAAAAAGGTAGGAAGAAAGGAAAAAGCAACACGAGACACAGCACGTACCGCCAGTGACTGAGCAACAGACCTGGCAATCGCAAGTGCTAAGCGAACGGCAGCTGTGCAAAGTGGGAGGAGAGAGAGAGAGAGAGAGAGAGAGAGAGAATTGAATTTGCAACACCATTTATTTCACAAAAAACACACCAGGTCAAGTTACATTTTTACAGGAGAGAAAAAAATAGAAAAAAACAACAGTTCTTAATGTTAAAAAGAAAAGCACAAATTCGATTCATTCACAACACATAAGGCTTCATTGATACACCATTTGCATTCAAAGAGTTTGACATTTTCATTCGCCACATAATAATCAAACTCTAACCTTATTCTTGCAGACACCAGCCCTTTAAACATAGGTACAACATCAAACCCATGCCCATTATCAATTTTAATTTTCCTCGATTTATATATTGAGTATTTTGCTACAGCAGCTAAGAAGTTTAGGAGGACACCAGAGTCCTTGCAGGAGGGTCTGAAAGATACACCAAAAATAAAAGAATGTGAAGTAAAAGGAAAAGACAACTGATCAAAAAGGTGTGTGAGAATCAAGAAAAGAGGTATTAGTCTTTCGCATTTCACATAGGCATGAAAGAGATCCTCCTTCTGTACACAGAAGGGGCATGCTACTGGCACTGAGCTGTCAAGGTGATGAACAAAGGTGTTCGTAGGGAGAGCCCAATGTGCTAGTCTCCACTGGATATCTGCGAGGAACCCGTAAATAGGTAATTTGTACATATTAGGCCACAGTGGCGTGGCAGGAGACCCTGGCCCTAACCTTTCGGACCACAAGGCCACTCTTGTTACTCCGGAGAAGGGTGATGCTTGGTTTTCTCGAAGGAGCTTGTGAATACCAGCCTTTGTTGCCAAATGAAAAGGAGAGACAAGTTCACCATTCGACTGGAGAGCTGGGAGCACCTTAATTTCAGGGAAAGACAGCCGAACATCCTCGACATTGTTTATACCTTCCCAGCCAATATTTAACTCCTTAAACTTCCTCTTGACGATGCGTATAATTTGGCTGACAATACGCACGGATCTTAAACCAAGAATGGCCGCCACCCTGCCAGCAGACATCCATTTTGTCCCAGATGTATCCCTCAGGTCACAAACTTTGCCAATTCCTCCTTGAGTAAATTTCCTAATCAAAGTCGGACTATGAGGAATGCATGGAAAAAAACCGTTATAGAAAATAGGCTCTTGGATAAACATCCGGCAATTATAAGCCTCAAGGCAACGATAAACCCCAAAACCTTTCCAAACTCTCAGCAAACCCTGATAAAAAGTTGGGATTGAAACTAAGCTGACACGGTCAAGGTTCACCAGGAACAAGTGCCTATCATAACACAGGCCTCCCGCTTGTTGCAACAAGAAAAACGCAAATGAGCGCCAGGGCAGCTCTTCAGCATACAACAGACGTTGCACAGACTGTAGGCGAAAAGCCATAAGCCGGGTGGACACCTCCACAATTCCATGTCCACCCTCCTTCCGAGGATGGTACAGTATTTGCGGCCGAAGCCAGTGGTATCCATTCCAAAAGAAATTAACCAAGACCCGCTGGATGGCTGGTATCAACTCCTTGGGTGGCTGCAAGGCAATTAGTTTATGCCATAATCTTGCTGCTATCAAGTTATTTATAACAAGAGAGCGGCCTTTATAAGAAAGAGATCGTAGCAGTCCTTCCCATCGTTTCAACCGGTGTGTAATTTGTTCAATCATTCCTTCCCAGTTCTTCGTTTCTACTTCCTGGTTGCCGAGATAGACACCAAGATATTTGACTCCATCTGTTTTCCACTCTAGATTATGTGGGAGTGACGGTGGCAGTGTTAAAGAAAGGTTATCTGAACCGCACCATAAGGCTACACTCTTGCCCCAATTTACTTCGGCGGAAGAGGCCGCAGAGTAGTCTTTAAAGCAACGCTGCACCGCAGCAACACTACTTGGGCCCTTAATCAGAACACATACATCATCAGCATAAGCTGTGACCACAAATCTTGAACCAAAAACGGCTCCCACATCCTGAGTTATTCGCTGCCTGATGGATGCTAAGAGTGGTTCAAGGGCAATTATATACAGAAGTCCAGAAAGGGGACACCCTTGACGGATACCCCGACGGAAAGGAAAAGGGGGACATAAACTGTTGTTTACTTTCATCATGCAGAAGGTGTTAGTGTATAACAGCTTGACATAGGAAATGAAAGTTTCGCCAAAACCCATCCGCTCCAGAACAGAAAACAAATATGTATGATCAACACGATCAAAAGCCTTTGTTTGGTCAAGAAACAACAACCCAAAACTGGCACGCACGTACTTATTACAAGAAATAATATCCCTTATCAGAAAAATATTGTCATAAATTGACCTTCCTGGTACACAGTAGGTCTGGTCAGGGTGCACAATAGAGCTGATCACAGTTCCCAAACGGTTTGCTAAGGCCTTCGACAAAAGCTTGTAATCCGCACACAGCAATGAGACAGGCCGCCAGTTCTCGACTAGTTGAGTGTCCCCAGCCTTTGGCAACAGGCAAATGACTGCTCTTCTGCAGGACAGGGGAAGCTCTCCAACATGAAGGCATTCATCAAATACCTCAAGCAGGTCAGGTCCCACAAGTTTCCAAAAAGTCTTATAGAACTCTCCGGGCAAACCATCAATCCCAGAGGCTTTACCATCCTTCAAGCTCCGCATAGCAGTTTCAAGTTCAGCAGCCGAAACTGACATGTTCAATGTGCGTTGCTGGTCTTCCTCAAGTCTTGGAAGCCCGGTAGTCAGCTCCTGCAAGGTCTCATTACTTATGCTCTGGGGGGAGTACAAGTTTGTATAAAAAACCTTCAAAACAGACTTAATCTCCTGTTGGGAGGTCACTATTGGCCCATTAGCAGCACGTAGCCCATGAATCTGTTGTGATTTTTTAACAGAGTTCTCCAAACCAAACAAGGCCTTATTTGGCATATCCAACGTTAAATAACTCATTCTCATGCGTACCAGGGTGCCCATTGCTCGCTGCCGTACCAGTTCAGTCAACATTGCCTTTTTAGTCCATAGCAGCCGGTCACCTGTAGTGTCTTTCCCAGCCGTATTAATGTTTTCCTCCAGGGCTGCAATTTCAGCCTTTAATGAATCAATCGAGAG
>NC_136262.1:120876597-120879097 GCF_964187855.1 Myxine glutinosa
CTTAGTATTCCTGGCCGGAGCCAGTGCTTTCCCCCCCAGAAAAAATCTACAAAAGAGCTTTGAAGTTTTTTAAGGATAAAACCTGGGGCCTGCAGTGCTTTAAAAACATGCCAGAGCATTGATGCCGCGAGATTATTAATGACCAGAGTACGACCCCGGAAGGAAAGCTGCCTCAATAGTCCCCTCCATTTTATCAACCGCTGCTCGGTTTTGGTAATCAGCGACTCCCAGTTTTTTGAAATAAAATCTTGAGTTCCAAGAAAGACACCGAGGTAGTGTATTCCTTCATTGGTCCATACAAGGTGCCCTGGTAGGGTTGGAGGGGGAGTTTCATTCCGTGGACCTAGGTAAAAAGCTTTGCTCTTTTCCCAATTAACTTTAGTCGAGCTTGCCAGGCTAAATTCCTCGACAGACTCAACCAGAGCGCGAACATCGTCATCGGAGTACACAATTGCACAGAGGTCATCCGCATAAGCAATGGTCTTTACGGGATTTTCTAACGGCAGAGGATAAAACCCTTGTAGCCGTGTGCGTAAACGATGTAGTAAAGGTTCAATTGATAGGGAGTATAGAAGGCCAGACAGGGGGCACCCTTGACGAATACCCCTGGTAACAGGGAAAGGCTGACTTAAGATGTTATTAACTTTGAGCAAGCTAAAAATATTATTATACAATATTTTGATATAACAAATAAAATTTTCCTTAAAACCAAACCCCCGTAAAACAGCAAAGAGATAAGAGTGATCAATCGTGTCGAAAGCTTTTTCTTGGTCTAAAAACACCAGACCAACATTTCTATGTTCAGCAATACAAATGTCAATCATGTCACGTACAATAAAAATGCTATCGTGTATTGTCCTTTTAGGGATGCAATAGGATTGATCGGGGTGTACAATCTCCCCAATCAGAGGTTTGAGGCGGTTGGCAAGAACTTTTGAAAAAATCTTGTAGTCCGTGCAGAGGAGCGAAATGGGACGCCAATTTTTAAGCTGCTGGAGGTCTCCTTTCTTAGGTATGAGAGCAAGTATAGCCCTGCGACAGCTGATTGGTAACAAGCCTGTTCGTAGGCTATCAACTAAGAGGTCAAGCAACTCAGGTCCCAACAAATCCCAGAAGGTTTTGTAGAACTCTGCAGGGATTCCATCAAGTCCAGAAGCTTTACCTGTGGGCAAAGTTTGCAACGCAGTAAAGAGTTCGTCAAGAGTCACTTCCTTGTCAAGTTGTTGACATGCAGGTTCGGACAAGGTGGGCAAAGAAGTGGTTAAGGAACGAATCATGTCTTCTTTAGTGTTCCTGGCACAATACAAGTCAGAGAAGTATTGTTTTGTCAAACTTCTAATGTCTTTTGGATCGTGTGTTGTTCGGCCTCCTGGTGCCTGCAGCGAAGTTATTTGCTGGTTTCTCTTTTTTCGTGCTTCCAAAGCAAAGAAAAACTTGGAAGGAGTGTCAATAAAGCTGTAGTTCTCCATTCGTAGCCTTATTAGAGCCCCTCTGGCTTGTTTTGCACAGAGTTGAGCAAGGAGTGCTTTCTTCGTTGCTATTAGAGAACTAGTCTTTTCGGCACTGGGAGCTGGAAGGCTTGACTGGAGGGACAATATTTCTTTGGCAATTAGAGATTGCAGCGCAGATTCATTCCTTGTACAAAAGGAGCTATATTGCTGGCAAAAGGTCCTAATATGGGTTTTCGCATTGTCCCACCATTGTGTGAGGCAGGAGTAGGAAGGCTTCCGTAGTAGTAAAGCTTCCCAAAAGGCTCGGAAGGCAACAGGAAAAGCGTCATCTTGCAGAAGACTCACATTGAAGGTCCAATGGGCAGTGCCACGATTTCGAGCCGGGGAGAGTATATGAAGAACAACCATGTGATGGTCCGAAAAACCACTTGGGGTGGCGTCGACATGGTCTATGACGTTTAAAGAGTCATTATTGATGTAAAATCTGTCTAGCCTTGCAAGAGATAGCCGGCCATTTGCACATCGGCACCACGTGTATTGCCGTGCAGATGGGTTCTGGAGTCTCCATACATCCATAAGGGAGAATTTGGACAATGCTCTCTTTAAGGGTGTTGTACTTGATGGGTGGGGCTCTTCTCCATTACGATCAAGGGTGGGATACAGTGTGCAATTAAAGTCCCCACACAGACAAACAAGACCATCAAAATCAAGGTGTGTGAGGGACATTTCTAACTGTGTGAAAAAAACTAATCTTTCTGTGCTCGTACTGGGTGAATATACATTTATGAAAGTGTGTTTATAACCATTATAAAAGAAGTTAACTGAAACTAAATGCCCTTTAGTAATCTCCTTAAAAGTGACATTTTCAGGACAGAAAGAAGGATTTAAATAAATAGCCACTCCAGCACTAGGACAGGTCAAGCTACTAAAGAACCACTGTCCTTTCATGATGCGAGTCCATTCGCTCATGCACGAAGAGCTACATCTTGTTTCTTGCAAAAGAACAACATCGAAATGTTTTTGCTCGACAAGCAACTTTACATGAGCTT
>NC_136262.1:120881597-121021597 GCF_964187855.1 Myxine glutinosa
TAAAACATGTTAAATTCTTGTTCATTTTAAAAAACCGGTACTCTAGCTTTAGTCTTGCATTTACAAGAGCCTTAAAGGTGAGCAGCACATCATATGACGAGTCAGAAGCGTTTCCCATTTTTTTCTTTCTGGATTTATAAATTGCAAACTTGGCCTGGCCAATTAAAAAATTCATTAAAACCACATTTCTAAGGGAAGACGGTCCTAAAACACCATAAATAAAAACATTGTGATTGAAGAGGGAACCAAGCTTCACAAAGCGTTCCTGAAGGAATGTAAAAAGAGGTTGCAATCGTTCACACTCCAGGTATATATGCGGTAGGGTTTCAATGGATGCACAGAAAGGGCATAGATTAGAGTTAGCAGTAGAAAACCGGTTCAGTAAAACATTATAAGGTAAAATCCAGTGTACAAGTTTCCATTGAATATCTCCAACATACTTTGGAGTAGGCAAAAGATAAAAACTTCGCCAATTGGGGCAATTGGGGGGTATTGGGGGTAAAACATCCCGCCATCGAAGCCTCGGGTGCCCAGAAAATGTTTTTGCGTATAAAATTTTAACGTACGCGTTGTACAAAGTTTTCTTTGGAAAGGCGGGAAGGGATAATGCAGTATCATCAGGGCTGTTCAGGCCAGGGGACAGATTAAGTGGCGGGCTGAAGACTAGGAGTTTGGGGAAGTCACCCGCTGTTTCCTCGGGGGAAGGGCCAAGTTCCTCGCAGGTATTACGATACGTTGTGGATATCCCTTGAAGGAACCGAGAGATGATCCTGACAGATTTTATTCCGGTTTTTTGTGCCACAGCGGCAGCACTCAGCCGGTAGCTCCCAGACTCTGTCATGAGGTCTTTCACTCGCAGCAGCTTGGCATCAACAAAGCGTTGAACGAGTCCCCTATTATTCAAGCTGTTTTCCAGGAAGGGGTTGTAGCATAGGGGCTCATTCATCAACATTTCCATGTTGTATGTTGCCATTTCACGGGAAAAGGACAGGGCTTGCCAGGCGTTCATCACCCCTTGGTAAAAGGTGGGCAGCAAGGATGAATCGATTTGATGAGGGTTCATCAAGAAAAGTTCTCGGTCGTAACCCAGCTTGCATGTAAGCTGTAATATGCAGTTAGCCAGAGGCCTCCAGAGTAGGGCTTCATCTCCATATACAAGTTGGCGCACGATATGAAGCCGGAAGACCATAATCCGGCTGCGGATATCAATAAGACCTTGGCCACCTTCAGTGAGTGGTAAGTATGCCACGGGGGGTTGGAGCCAGTGTTTCCCGCTCCAGAAAAAGTCGACAATGCTCTTTTGCAGTGTAATAAGAAGGCTCCCGGGCGGTTGTAGGCATATCATCTTATGCCATAGCATAGAGGCGACAAGATTGTTAATGACGAGAGTTCTTCCGCGGTACGAAAGTTGAAAAAGAAGTCCTTTCCAGCGGGCCAGTTTTGCCATTACCTTGTCTGGTAATCCCACCCAGTTCTGTTGCTCAAAGGTGTTGTCTCCGAGGAAAATACCGAGGTATTTAATGCCACTTTTCTGCCAGTTCACTCCTCCTGGTAGGACAATTGGCGGGCAATCTCCAGGTCCTATCCAAAGGGCTTCACTCTTCTTCCAGTTTACCTGGCCTGAACAAGCCTGACAATATGTTTTTAGTGCTTCAGCCACCGCAGTGACGTCAGCACTATTTTTTATATAAATACAGACATCATCTGCATAGGCAGAGACTTTTAGCGGTGTGGTAAGAATTGATCCAGTGAAGCCAGAAATGTGCGTACGTAATTGGAGCAGAAGAGGTTCGATGGCAAGAGAGCATAAAAGTCCAGATAGCGGGCAACCTTGCCGTACTCCCCGTTGTACAGCAATGGGGCTACACAATACTTGATTAATTTTAAGAACACTGGATATATTACAATACAAAAGTTTAACGTACGAGATAAAAATAGGTCCAAACCCAAAATTCTCTAAAACTCTAAAAAGGTACATGTGGTCAATACAGTCAAAGGCTTTTCCTTGGTCAATAAAAAACAGACCAACATTCATATTAAAATTGTTACAAAACCGAATGGTATCACAGATAAGAAAGATATTATTAAAAATAGTACGTCCAGGAATACAAAAGGATTGATGTTCTCCTATTAGTACATTCATAAAAGGTTTCATTCGATTAGACAAGGCTTTGGCTAAAATTTTATAATCCGTACATAAAACAGAAATAGGACGCCAGTTCTCTATAAGTTGAGTGTCCGCTTTCTTAGGAATTAAGGTGGTGACTGCTCTCCGGCAACTCCACGGCAGTTGTCCATCCTCTAAACATTCATTCAATACCCGCAGTAGGTGAGGTCCAATGGTGTCCCAAAAAAACTGGAAAAATTCACTTGTCAGCCCATCCAGTCCAGGGGCTTTATCAGGTTCTAAGGCCTTCAAGGCAGCGGTGAGCTCAGGTAACCTAAGAGGATCCTCCAACTGCTGCTTCTGATCCTCCGCCAATGTTGGAAGGTTAGAAACAAGTTCCGATATTGCATCCTGGTTAATGTCATGCCGCATAAACCGTTGTTTAAAATGTTTCCGGGCACATTCCCTGATTCTGCCATCTTCATAAAGGAGTTCCCCATCATGGAGCAAGCGTGTAATCATTGACGAAGAGGCCCCCCTTTTAAGGCTGAAGAAGAATTTGGTTGGAGCATCAAGGTCGTGTATGTACCTCATCTTCAGGCGCAATAAAGCATTTTGTGCTCGCCTTTCGGATATGGAATTCAGTAAGGCCGTTTTTCCATGGATTTGTTGCCTCATTCCCTGGTAGCTCACACTTGCGGTTCCCTGAAGCTGTTCCTGTAATTCCAGGATTTCATCTTCAAGTAAGGTTGTGGTTTTTCTTTCCTCTTGAACACCATACGCACGATATTGTTGGCAGAATAGTCTGATGTGCGTTTTGGCATTATCCCACCATTGTCTGAGGTTTGAGAAATTCCCTTGGGAGGCACCCAGAATATTCCAAATTTCTGGAAAAATGTCCTTAAAGGTACTATCATCAAGTAAGTTGTTATTAAATTTCCAAAAAGCACTCTTGTGTTTCGGGCAGGGGGCAGAAATTTTGAGAAATGTTGCGCTGTGGTCCGAGAATCCTGATGGGCAAATTTTGGATGACAGAACGAGGCGTTCAAGTGGAGGATTAATATAAAACTTGTCCAAGCGAGCAAGTACAATATTACCCTGAATGCATCGACACCATGTGTATTGCCTGATTGATGGGTGCTGTACCCGCCATATATCTGTCAAATTCATTGGTTTTAAAAATTTGGTGAGAGGGATTGTGGAGGCAGGATGGGGCTCTGCACTGTTCCTGTCTAGTTGGGGTTGAAGGGTGCAGTTAAAATCTCCACCAATACAAACATGATTGTCTCGGTTTTTTAGGGCGTTTTGGCTGTCGAGGGACGTTAGGTGTGTCCCAAGGTCATTAAAAAAAACTCGCCGAGCTACAGGCGTACTTGGGGCATAGATATTAAAAATAGTATAGAATTTTCCACAGTAGTGGAATTCTAGGGATGCTAGGGATCCCTTGTGTATTTCGTCGAATTTAAGCGATGAAGGCGAAAAGGAGGGGCTAAGAATTATTGCGACACCGCCTTTGCGGGAGTCACCGTTACTAAAGAAGGACAGGCCGGGGAAGAGCCTACACCACTCTGCGACACAGTAGTCGTTGGCATGGGTCTCTTGTAAGAGGGCAATGTCAACTTTCTTCTGTAATAAAAAATCCCTTACTTGAACTTTGCGGACAGAGCTACATCCTCCATTAATATTCAAGCTACAAATGGAAAAACTCATTACAGCTATAAGGAGGAGTGACCACCACTCAATTTTTTGATAGCAGTTCATTCTTAGCTTTTTGCGACCACTTCTTTAAACGGTGACGTTGGGAGGAATTGAAATTAAAAACGTGGGGCCGTTTTACCATCAGTCTAGCGGAATGTATAAAATCAGGTAGCTCCGGAAAAAAGGTTTCTATTACAACATTCCTTTTTCGGAATGTGTCCTTAAGAAACCTTTTTATCTCGGAGGGAGGGATTGGAGGGATTTCTTCTTCCTTGAGGCTACCACATTGACTAACAGAGTCATCTATATCAGATGGCTCAGATGGTGTGTCACACTGGTTTTCATCATTTATCTCCTCACCGTCATCACATCCCTCCACGTTATCGGATGGGGCATAGTCCATAGAGGGGGGGGGGACGGGGAGGGCATCTTCAGGGGAGCAGGGGGGGGGGGTACTAATTTTTGCGGTTCAACCATATCAGTTTCTAGGTCAGTAGACAAGGGCGAGGATTCATCCACATCTATGTCCTCCAATACCGAGAAACGATTTTCTGTGACGAGGGACAAATCTAGGCCAGAGAGGGGGGGCTGTCGGTTTTCAGTTGTAGGTTTTTTAAAGAGATGACCGTTTTCATCTGTTGTTTGCAGATGTCTTTTTCCTTTTGGGCAGACTAATTGAAACTCGTCCTGGTTAGTGGGAAGAGATTGCAAGGGTTTGGGGGGAGGGGGGGGAGGGAGGACGTGATCATCGGGAGGGGATTCCCATCGGCTACCACGGCGGGAGAGGTAGGATCAGTTATAGCAGGCAACAAGCTGTGATTGGACGATGTCGCCTGGGGGGGGGGGAGATCTATAGTTAACAGGAGATGGCTGCAATTAGATCCTTCAGTAGAGGGAGGGGCCCCTGTTTCAAGGGGAGGGGAAGGGGGTACGGCGGGGGGGTTTGGATTGGTGGTAAGAGGGCTTGGGTCGGTGGTGGACAGATTGGGATCAGTGGTGGTAAGGCTTGGGTCGATGGTGGGAAGGTTCGGGTCGGTGGTGGGAGGGCTTGGTTCGGCGGCGGGAGGGCTTGGTTCGGTGGTGGGAAGGCTTGGGTCAGTGGTGGAAGGGTTTGGACCGGTGGTGGGAAGGTGGGGGGGTTGCTTATTCCCGGTTCGGAGGGGAGGTTGCACTTGTGGAGAATTCTCTTTTCGGGGGCAGTCATGCTTAACATGCCCAAATTGTCCGCAGCCAAAACATTTTAGAACGTTGGTGGACACGTACACTGTATATTCGTTCTGTTGATGTTTTAATTTTATTATAAGGTTTAAATCCTTCTGGGAATTTTTTAAAATCATAAACACTTGCCGCCGGAATGAAACCACGTGCCTTAAATCGTTGTTTCGTGACCCAAAGGGAATCATGGAGATACGAGACACGATGGTACCGTATCGGGACAACTCTTTAATTAGTTCATCGTCGGATACAAATGGGGGGCAATTTGATATCACGACTTTTATCGCTGGGCTATCTAGTGGGGAAATCATTACAAATAAATCTGGATCGATTGTCAAACCCTGTTCGACAATTTGTGGGACACAATCCACGTCGGACAAAAAAATAACGATCCGCTTGTTCATCCGTGAAGCGGCAACAACCTTGTCGATCCCGACAACACGACCGGTTGCGAGGACAACGTCCTCGACACTAACCTCACGTTCCGGAGGTACACAAAAGAACCCGTGCTTACGGGTCAGGCTCTGAAAGGCCGTAAATCGAGATAGTGCAGCTGCCATGCTGGAACAGCTGCACTTACAACCCCTCCCCAACTCGGGGAGGGTGAATATATAATACAATCTTCCCTACCCGAACTCCGGGAATGGGAAGCAATCAGACCTCTCCGATTTCCCTAACTTCGGAAAAGGGAGGCAACAAAACAAACTGAAGGAAGGATAAACGAAAGGAAAAAAAGGAAATAGAGGTTTAAGATGAAGGAGCAAACACCGATCGGGCGACGCCCAAAAACGGCGAACCCTTACCAGCGATCACCCTGTGCTCTCCGGCTCTCTCTCCCGTCTCAACGTATATGGGAATCACCAGGAAGACTCCACGAACAGGTACAAGGACACAGAGGGGGGAAAACGGGAGGGGGGAGGGGGGGGATGGAGCAACAACACAGAGCACTCACAGGCCTCCACAAGCAGACGCCATGACAGTACAACCAGCATACAAACGACCAGCAGGGGGCGCAAGAGAGAGAGAGAGAGAGAGAGAGAGAGAGAGAGAGAGAGAGAGAGAGAGAGAGAGAGAGAGAGAGAGAGAGACAGACAGACAGACAGACAGACAGACAGACAGACAGACAGACAGACAGAGAGTTCATGTTCACTTTTGAAGCTCTTTTATTATAAAGGTAAGAAAACCATACAAGTCATGCAAATATTAAAGTCACACCAATTCCAAACATGTGCAGCCAAACAACAACAATAAAAACACCAAACACGAAAAAAAAAAACTTAACAAACCATTATCAAGTTTACAAAACCCACCCTTTGCACACCATTTTTCCACAAAGGTTTGTAAATAATCTTTCATTTGGCAAAAAGAAAATTCCAAGCATAACCTTGCCATGACCAGAGCCTTAAACACAAATACCACATCACATAAAATATCAGCATTTGCCAGGAGCTTTGCTTTTCTTGATTTGTAGATTGCTAATTTTCCAATAGAAATTAAGAAATTAACAAGAGCAGTCTCAGCGTTTTTTGTAACTAAGTGGTATTCCAAAAATAAAAACACATGTAGAAAAAGAAAAGTTCATACGATTAAAAAAAGTTGATAAAAAAACCAAAGAAGGGAGAGAGTCTTGCACAATCTATGTAAGCATGGAAAAGGTCTTCAGAAATCATACAAAAAGGGCATTCCACTGAATTATCCTCATTAAAACGATGTAATAACACATTGGAGGGCAACACCATATGGGCGAGTCTCCAAGCAATATCACCAGTCCTTTTAACAATCGGTTATGGCAACACAGAGAGTTTATTTTCTGTTATGTTATTTCCCAATTTCTGTTACGTGTTCCTCCCCAAACCCCTGGTCACGGTGTACCTCCGAGCCCCGAGAAGAGTCACAGCAGAAAGATGTGTTATTCTGTGTCAAAAATCAATGGTGAAACCACACCAATTGTTACCAACAAACAAATATTGTATTTAGGTCACACAAGAATAACAACAACAATAATAATAGTAATCAACTCGCTGTGCTCCAAGTGAGTGAAACAAGAAGAACATTCCCCAATGTCTCTATTCCGGCATCAAGCCAAAGTCATTGTCTCTTTCCCGGCTTCAAGCCAAAGTTGATTCCGGCTTCAAGCCAAAGTCGATCTGCTCCAGCGATCGTCAGAACGATGTCCAATCGAGACCAGAATCCCGTTCGGATAACAAGTACAGTCTCGCTGCCAAAGCTGCGCAAAGGCGCCCTCAAGGCGACTGGGAAATCCAAAGGCGTCCTCCAGGCGACTGAGAAATCACACCCTCGGGTATGGACGTTTCACGGCTCACAGTCGGCGAACCGCAAATTAATCTTCAAAATCCACGTTACACACACCCACACCAGATAAACGTCTGAATGCGGTGAAAACGGCTGAAGCGAAGCAAAGAAACCTTGCGTGATGCGCAAAGCGCGAGAGTCAAAATGGCCGACGGCCCGTACTCGAGACGTAACGGCCCGACGATGATTCTCTTCAGAATCAATCGCAAAACCTGACACGCAGGTTAGTAGATGATAAATGTTGTTCCTGGGACACTCCCAAATCTCCATTCACTTACATGTAATTTTTACCCTCTACCCCCGTTTTCCCCTATTCCCCCCATCACCCATATTCCTACCCCCCTTAATGTAGTCCCTTAGACCACTCTACTAATGAGCCTATAAATATATTATCTCTTTCTAACTTTTTTAAATCCCCCATTCTCCTTTGGAACTCATCTCCATCTAGGATATTTATAAATTGAACATCATCTTTATTTTTTATCTGAGCAAGAATAAAATGGTATGTTTCACGGAGGGCTCTCGTTTGTCCTCCTCCGGGTCCACATACCATCTTAAGGTTGTAATATATACCAGGCTGGTATCCATCAAAGTTCTCACTCCACTCTAATATGTTTTTCTTCCCGCCCTCCATTACCCCACTTAACAAATGAATACATTTATCCGTCTTGTGAACTTTTTCACCAGTTATTTCTTCAATAAGATTTATTTGATATTTCTCACACTCATTATATTTATCGTTTATATACCAAGGCTGATTATGCCTCCACTCTTTAGTCTGGTTGATACTTGGTTCTATCATTTATATATTCATTAAAAAAAAAAGGCGGTAGCCCGTTAAAATCCCTAACCCCCCTTTTTAACTTATCACTTATATATATTTTAACACTTAAATCCATATGGAACACAATCAATTCCATTTTCTAAAATAAACCTCTTATCATCAAAAGCTCCAAGAGCTTTTTTATTCACCTCTTCTGAATATAATTGATGTTTATAACTTCTTATTGAATTAATCTTTCGAAACTCTTCTTTCTTTGTTGTTAAGCAGTTATAATAATCATTAAAATTTATGGTCGCCCTCTATAACACCCTTCTTAACCCCCTTTAGTTTCTTATTTTCCTTTTCCTTACCTTTTAACTTCTTATCAATCTTTTCAACGTTATTCACAATGTATTTATAAGCATAAGCCTTGGACCTCAATCCCACAAATTCACTCATAACATTTCCTTTTAATTCATCCTTGAACTTTCCAATCACCTTTTCATTCTTAGAAGAGAACAACTCACTCTCTGAACTATAATTACTAGTGTCATATATTAATGTCCTCCTTCATGTCTGAATAAACATCATCGGTATTAATTTTCAAAATAAAACTATCAGTATCCATATAAAGTAGATTAACATCATTTTGATATTTCTTCCTGAAGTTATTATAAAAGTAATCATACATTAATGACTTTGATAAATCAATATAATTGATGTTCCAATGTATATAGGTTTATTCATTTTAACACTCTCTTTAACCAAATGGATTGCACAAAAGTTCTCACTAAAGACCTCAGCTCTTAAAAAACTCGGTTTATTAATCAATTTTGATGCTTGTCCCCAACATGTTGCGAGTCTGATGTTTTGTCTTTTCCTCACATTCTCCATAGTCTTACCAAAGACCGCATTATTCATCAATTTATAAAAGTCTTTCTCAAAGTCATTTGTAGCATCTGTTCTTCTTTGTGTATTAAAATCAATGTACTCCTATAGCCAATGACTTTGATTAAACTTTAGAACCCTATGAATCTTCTCCACTCTTAGACCTTCTGATAAATATTGTCGCAAATTTCTTTGGTGTACAACATAATTTTTCTTGTTAAATATTGTAGTAAGTAATTTTTCTGTTGATTCACCTTTTAAATCAAACGATTTTTGATAATCACTCAACCATTCTTTCTTAGGACTTTCTTTCTCACAAGCAAATGGCAAATCTTCATGTTTATTATGAAGTTCTTCTGGATATTTAAAATCAACCTCAAAATAATAACCGACTTTAGATTCATCCAATTCTTTTTGTGTAGAGATACATACATCTTGTAAAACCTTTTTATGGTCCTTTTCCTTTACCCATTTAAGTTTACCATAAGGAAGAGCTTGAGACATTGCCCAGCCATACAAGTTGTTTGCGTCATAGTTCATCAAGTAAGAACTCTCTTTCGTTGAATCATAATTTGGAAGATATTTGTTATTTGCTTTTGCGTATCTACTCGAGCAGACTTGCGAAATTCCACCTCTTTTTGCCTTTTCAATCATCAAGAGCATATCAACATCGGTTATCAAATCCAAAGTTTGTTTAGTCATTTTCAACATCGCACTCCAAGCCAATCCAGGTGCTGTGTAGTAGTGAGCAGGGTCTAATCCATAGGAATTTTAATGATGACAGATGCATCTAAAGGTCTCAAATACATCAGACAATAAAAGCACATCAGTTTTGAGATACAAATCATGATACTCACCAAGATTCTTGATGTTATATTTTTTCCAAACATTTTGAGCATGTACATAATCTTTGTCAGATATATGAGTATTGTTTAATTTGTTGTAGAAATTTTCTTTTGAAGGAAGTTGTGTTTCATTAAATCTCTCAAATGAATCCATATAATCATAGGGGTAAATTCCCTTTTGTGTTAGTAAATCTTTATCAGAAAAATACTCTGAAAGACATGGAAACTCTTTTAGATTTTCAACGAACTCAGACAATGGACTTGCCATGAATTTAAATGTATCAAGAAATCTAATATTAGTTATATCATATGTATTTTTATTTTTTTAAATGTCAAATCCTGTTTTTATAAAGATTGTTTTTGTGAATGAAATGTATTTCTCATCTGTGTTTGGAATTGCTGAAATAACTCCAAATGTCTTTGAGAGTTCCTTGATAAATAGATGTGTATCATAATGAGCGTTGTTATGAAGGAAGACAGGAATGAAAAAGGGGAGTTTATAATTAATATTACAACTTTGATGAGCCAGACCTCTATATTTACCAGTGAGATGACAATGGTCTCTAACCTTTAGACCTTTACCAATTTTCTTCTCACAAATATGACAGACATTGTTTTTTCTAAATTCCCTTTTCTCTTCACTCGTCAAGGACATTGGTTTATTGGTTTCTCTCATTATCTTGGTTACTCGAACACAGTCTTTTTCTAGTCGTTTCACAAACTCCTCTGGGGCATTTGAGCCTCTATACTCCTCTAACTTGTTATATTTATCATTCATCACGAACGGATGATTTGATATAATAACAAAAACCGCAAGGAGTATGTTTTTGATATTTATTTGTGTATGATTCTTTTGGATTTGGAGAAGCAGTATCTATTTTTTCTGGAATACTTTCAAAATCAGCATATATAACAAATGGATGTTTTATTGTTTTCTTTTCATCTTTGAATGAGATATTTGAGCCTTCTTTAGGCATATTGATTACCGTTGATTTATGTTCACCACAATAATTTGAATGTTTATCGAATCTTTCTTGTGTATGGAAGAAGTTAAGACAATGCAAAGAAACATATATTTTATTTGTTCTTTTACATACTTGTGGTTTTATTAATTTAGCAATATCTTTGATGTATGTATAATGTGAACTTTCCTCTGAATTAAAATATAGAAGATTAATATGAGTTTGTTTACAATTGCCAGAAAGCTTTAAAACCTGAATGTTGTTTGTTTCTGTTAGACCATAAACATTAACAGATAAATTATTTATCTTTTCAAATTTAGGAATATCATTTAAAGTCATTGGAAAATTTAGTTCTTTCGTATTCAACGTATTCTCATATTTTTTATAATGAGATACTCTTTCATCATGAAAATGTGGAGGATGTAAGTGTGCTAGAATAGACCAGAGAAAACATTTATTGTCTTTATTTTTGATATTGATAACTGCTTTTCTATTTTTGATAACACTGGGTAAATCAATGTAAGAAGAAGCGTTTAGAGGATTTGATTTAAGAATATGTATGTCTATGAAAATAATTTTTCCTATATTGAATCCACTTCCTACGATTGAATTATCCACATCTTGCTCTTGTTTAATAAGTTCATCATAGACTCCTGATGTTTTAAAATCTTGATATTGAAGGAGCAGCGCTCCTGCTTGAGACGGACGAAGTGACGGACAAGACACAAACTCGTCCGAGAACATGTTTATTGTATAATCATCTCGGGAACTCTGAAAGCCCGTTTATCGGGTTCGCATATATATATCCAAACCAAAAAGCATACATCAGAACCAAAGCCACGCCTCTCAGGCGAGGCACGCTTTGGTGGTCATGTGACTGACAGGTGCAAAGGATTATAACCTCGGCGCCGCGGTTTGGCCGCCGGTTATGTCACCGGCTTGGGCCAGGAGATTCTGTTGCTGGTCTCGAGCTTTGGGGGACCCATGGATCGCTACACACGCCCCCCCAGAATCGACTTGGTCCAGGAAGGTCAACCTGAGGGGGGTCCGGATGACCCGACCGAAACGACCCTTGGCTGGTCGCGGGGGGGGGGGGGGGGTCCGGTGTGGTGGCGGGTGGCCGGACGGGGGGGGGGGGGGGTGCAGTGGACGGGGGGCGGCCGCGCCGCGGTGGGAGAGCCAGCCGTGGTGGCTGGCCGACATCCATGTGGGCCGGCTTGAGGCGGTCCACCGAAATCCGGTCCACCCGGCCGCCGATGCTGACGACGAAGGACTTGTTGTCCCGTCGTAGGACCCGGAAGGGTCCATCGTATGGTGGCCGGAGCGGCCCCCGGTGCACGTCGTGGCGCACAAAGACATACTCCGCCGTGCAGAGTGCTGGGGGGACGTAGGATTGGGGGTCGCCGTGGCGGGACGTGGGCACTGGGGCGAAACGTTGGGCGGCCTCCTGGAAGTCCATGCGCTGGCGCGCGGCGGACCAGGGGCTGGTGGCGTCGGGCACGAACTTGCCCGGGACGCGGAGGGCCTGGCCGTACACCAGCTCGGCGGTGGACGCCTGGAGGTCCTCCTTTGGAGCCGTGCGGAGGCCCAAAAGGACCCACGGGAGCCGGTCGGCCCAGCCGTCGTCCTGGAGGCCGGCCATGAGTGCGGCCTTCATGGAGCGGTGGAACCGCTCGCATAACCAGTTGGCCTTGGGGTGGTAGGCCATGGTGCGGTGCAGGGTAACGCCCAACGTGCGGGCGACCGCGCCCCACAGTTCGGACATGAACTGTGGGCCGCGGTCTGACGAGATGTCCACCGGTGCGCCGAAACGCGCAACCCAGGTGGCGATGAATGCCTGGGCCACGTCGGCGGTGGTGGTGGAGGCGAGGGGCATGGCCTCCGGCCACCTTGTGGTCCTGTCCACCATGGTAAGCAGGTGGGTGAACCCCTGCGATGGGGGCAGGAGACCCACCAGGTCCACGTGGATGTGGTCAAAACGTCGCTCGGGCACGGTGAAAGGAGCCAGCGGAGCCTGGGTGTGACGGTGGACCTTGGCCCGCTGGCAGGGTGTGCAGGCGTTGGCCCAGTCGCGGACGTCCCGTCGCAACCCGTGCCAGACGAAACGTGCCGACACCAGCCTCTGGGACGCCTTCCGGCCCGCGTGTGAGAGGCCGTGGAGCGAAGCAAAAATGCGACGCCGCCAGGTGACCGGCACAACGGGGCGAGGTCGGCCTTGGGAGACGTCACAAAGCAGGACCGTGTCCGCGAAGGGGACGTCAACCAAGCGGAGGCCCGTGTCTGCCACCCGGAGCGCCTGCACCGTGCCGTCGGTGGCCTGGTCCGTCGCCATCAGGGCGAAATCGACGCCGAGGTGGACGGCATTGGCGCCAGCTCGAGAAAGGTAGTCGGCCACGGCGTTGTCCTTTCCGGCGACGTGCCGGATGTCCGTGGTGTATTCCGACACGGCGGAGAGGTGGCGCTGCTGGCGGGCCGACCACGGCTCCGTGACCTTGGCAATGGCGAAAATCAATGGCTTGTGGTCGACAAAGGCCGTGAACGGGCGGCCCTCCAGGAGGTGGCGAAAATGGCGGACGGCCAGGTACAGCCCGAGGAGCTCGCGGTCGAAAGTGCTGTACTTCAACTCGTTGGGCAGGAGTTGCCGGCTGAAGAACGCGAGCGGCTGCCAGGCCCCGTTTACCCATTGCTCATGAACCGCGCCCATGGCGTAGTCGGAGGCGTCCGTGGTGAGGGCGATGGGAGCATGGGGTACCGGGTGGGCCAGCAGCATGGCGTTGGCGAGGGCCCGTTTCGCGCCGGTAAAAGCAGCGTCCATGTCCGTGGACCAGACGACATCACGCTTCGCCGGCTGGCTGCGGAGGGCAGTGTACAAGGGCCGCATGAGTTGCGCAGCTCGGGGCACGAAGCGGTGGTAAAAGTTCACCATCCCGAGGAACTCCTGCAGCGCCTTGACGGAGCGGGGGCGCGGGAACGCGGCGATGGCCTCGACTTTGGCCGGTAGCGGTACGGCACCGTTCCGGGTGATGTGGTGGCCCAAAACGTCGATCGTCGCCGCACCAAAGTGACATTTGGCCGGGTTGACGATCAAGCCGTGCTCGCTGAGGCGGCCGAACAGCGTCCGGAGGTGGAGGAGGTGCTCGGCTCTGGACGTGCTGGCGACGAGGATGTCGTCCAGTTAGGTAAAGAGGAACGGCAAGTCGCGCAGCACGCCGTCCATCAGGCGCTGGAACGCCTGTGCCACGTTTTTGAGGCCGAAGGGCATCTGGAGGAATTCGAAGAGGCCGAAAGGTGTAATAACGGCCGTCTTCGGGATGTCGGCCGGGCGGACGGGCACCTGGTGGTACCCCCGAATCAGGTCCACTTTTGAAAAAATGGTCCGCCCCGCCAACCGGGCGGAAAAATCCTGGATGTGCAGGACAGGGTACCTGTCGGGGGTAGTGGCGTCGTTGAGGCGGCGGTAGTCGCCGCATGGCCGCCATCCGCCCCCCGGCTTCGGGACGATGTGCAGCGGCGAGGCCCAGGCGCTGTCGGAGCGCCGCACGATGCCGAGGCGCTCCAGCGCGGCGAACTCGGCCTTGGCGATGGCGAGTTTGGCTGGGTCGAGATGGCGAGCTCGGGCGTACACCGGCGGGCCCGTAGTGGGAATGTGATGCTCGATCCCATGACGCACCGCGACGGCCGAAAACGTCGGTCGCGTGAGGGCCGGGAACTCCGCGAGGAGACGCGCGAAGTCGTCTGCCAACGGGAGGACGCAGGAAAGCTCGGTGGGCGCGCAACGGCTCAAGGCGCATGCCAGCGAGCTGAAAGTTTCGCCGTTGACGAGACACCGACGTTTAACGTCGACCAGCAGCCCATGGGCGCAAAGGAAATCGGCCCCGAGCAAAGCCATGGGGACGTCCGCCGTCATGAACTCCCAGCGAAAGAGCTGGCTGCCGAAGCGGAGGGCGACGGTGCGTGGGCCGAAGGTGTGGATGGCGGAGCCGTTGGCCGCGATTAAGGAGGGGCCACAAATGGCGGCCCGCCTGTCCTCCGCCGAAGCGGGAATGATGCTCAGCTGAGCGCCGGTGTCGCAGAGAAAACGCCGCCCCGACGCTTGGTCCGCGATGAATAGCAGGTTTCCGGAACGGCCTGCGCTCATGGCTGGTTGTGAGTGCCGGCCCGACCGTTTCCCGACTTGCCGAATGTGCACGGGGGTCGACATGATCGGGCCTGCCGCCCGAACCTGGCGTGGAAATAACACCAGGCCAGGTCTGGCGGGGGCTCCGGTCGACACGCCGGGACCAGGCGACGTGGCATCGCCGCTGCCAGTCGCGCCGGCCCGGCGGCCTCCGGGAAGGAAGCTGCGTCACGGGCATCGGGCGGGTGGGCGGGAAACTGCGCCACGGGCGCCGACTGGGCGGCGGGCGGGCTCCCGGCAGCCACCCCGACGAGCTGGCTCGCCGCTCCGACGAGCTGGCTTGCCAAATCGATCTTGTCGGCCTCCCTGGCGAGGTCGCGGGGGTTCGTGATGGTCGTGCTTGCCAGGGCGACCCGGACCTGGGCCGGGAGCTGGCGGAGCAAAAGCTCTTGGAAAAGGAAATCCGAGGGATGCTCGCCGAGCAACGCGAGCATGTAGTCCATACGTTCGGACGGGCGCGTATCGCCGAGCTCAGGAAGGTCAAGCAGGCGTCGTGCGCGTTCAGCCAGGGAGAGGGCGAAAGCACCCAGAAGAAGTGCCTTGATGGCGTCGTACTTGCCGTCAGCAGGCGGGCTCTGGAGGAGGCTCAGGCAGCGGGCGGCGGTCACGGAGCCGAGCGCAGCAACCACGTAATGGTATTTAGTGGTGTCCTCCGTAATGCCACGCAGGGCGAACTGGGAGTCCGCCTGAGCGAACCAGACGGCGGCATGTGCTTCCCAGAAAGTGGGCAGTTTGAGGGACACTGCCGTGTCCATCGCGTGTCGTAAACTCGGGGTCACCAGTGAAGGAGCAGCGCTCCTGCTTGAGACGGACGAAGTGACGGACAAGACACAAACTCGTCCGAGAAGATGTTTATTGTATAATCATCTCGGGAACTCTGAAAGCCCGTTTATCGGGTTCGCATATATATATCCAAACCAAAAAGCATACATCAGAACCAAAGCCACGCCTCTCAGGCGAGGCACGCTTTGGTGGTCATGTGACCGACAGGTGCAAAGGATTATAACCTCGGCGCCGCGGTTTGGCCGCCGGTTACGTCACCGGCTTGGGCCAGGAGATTCTGTTGCTGGCCTCGAGCTTTGGGGGACCCATGGGTCGCTACAATATGAAGATATAAAGTGTGGCTCAGTTCTCATGTATGGTGTATTTATAACTCCTTCGTCCTTTGTCATTTCTAATTTTACTCCCATGTAAAATTTAAGTGGTTTCATTTCTTTTAGTGTTTTTTCAATCAACGTTTGAACAGCAGGTTTAACTATTTCTACAGCATCAACTATAGACTCTGGTTCAGGAGGTTTGAAGTTAAAGACTCTTATTTTAATATGTCCTTTGAATGCCCCATCAATGTTTTTAGTTGTGATAAAATTTGATAAATGTTGATTTGTTTTAAGATGTCTTTTAAAGCCTTCCTTAAGGATATTTTTATTACAGACATCGCAGTGTTTTGTTTCTCGACCAAGTGGAGATATTTGTTTGAAAAGATTTTTTGTGTGTTTGATGGTTTTAAGGTGTCTTTTGTATTCTTTATATTCTTGTTCACAAACGTCGCAATATGTTGCTTTGTTCATATTTATATAGTAAAATTATACTTAAAACAAAGTGCCTTTTTACAGGCTTTTTAGAGATGAAACTGTGCTTAAAGTAAAACGCCTGTTACAGGTATAGAAGAAAGTGTCCTTCAGTAAAGTGCCTTTTTACAGGCTTTTTAGAGATGAAACTGTGCTTAAAGTAAAACGTCTTTTTCGGAGGCTTTTATAGATGTAAGTATACTTAAAACAAAACACCTTTTTAATCACTAAAATCATCACCATCACTATCACTATCATCATCAATAAAGCTACTATCATAACTATCATTTTGACTCTCTGAATTAAAACTATCTACTGAACCTAGACTCTCCGTATCACAGGAGCAGAGGCTCTCTGTATCACAGAGGCTCTCAGTATATGAGGAAACTTCTGAGCAGGAACTATCACTCATTTAATTAGCAGGAAAAATATTACCATCTATATCAATATACTTTCTTTCATTAACGGATTCAATCACTACATTTTTGATATCAAAGGTTATCTTAAAATAATCTCTAACTATCATAGTACGAAATGACATTTCACCGGAAATATTAACATTGTTCATGTTTCTTAAATCTACACCCTCTGGATTATTAAAGAAGACGGCATCAGCCCACGGGTCCTTAACTCCTGCTCTGCCGCTCTATCTCACCCTCTCTCTGTTCTTTTCACCCTATCTTTTGCTCAAGGTCATCTGCCAGCATCCTGGAAATCAGCAAACATTACCGCTTTACACAAAAAAGGTGCAAAAACAGATCCTTTTAACTACAGACCAATCAGCCTGCTCCCAATTATCAGCAAAGTCATGGATTCCATCATTGCTTCGGATATGAAATCTTTCCTTTTCTCCAATGGCTTGATCTCTGATCATCAATTTGGATTCAGACCAGGTCACTCTACTCTGGACATGCTGCTTCTCCTGTCTCAACAATGGATGGAGGTCCTCAATGCCAAACAGGAAATCAGAGCTGTCTCCCTCGACATATCACGTGCCTTCGATACGGTCTGGCACCCAGCTCTGCTCACCAAACTCTACTCCTATGGTATCCATGGAAATCTCCATGCATGGCTTGCGGACTTCCTCTATGGTCGTAGTCAACGTGTGGCCCTGAATGGATTTCTCTCATCTCCCCTTCCTGTTCAGGCTGGAGTTCCCCAAGGCAGTGTGCTGGGCCCTGTGCTTTTTCTGGTCTTTATCAATGATCTCTCCGACTCTCTGGAAAATCCTCTCTATCTCTTTGCTGATGACTCCACTCTCTGCCGCTCCATTCCTCTTCCCTCAGATCGGCAGTCTGCAGCCTCCTCACTCTCTGAAGACCTGGACAATATCACAGACTGGTCAAACAAGTGGAACATGTCTTTCAATCCTGACAAATCTCACACTCTTACTATGTCTCTCCGAAAAGATCGACTGGACAACCCTCCCATCTACTTTCTCAACAATCCTCTCCAAGAAGTTCTGTCGCTCAAGCTTTTGGGTCTCACTATCTGCCATGATCTTTCTTGGGAAAACCACATTTCCAAGCTGGCCTGCAAAGCCAGTCGCCGACTGGGCATCCTCCGTCGTGCGAAGTCCTTCCTAGGCACACCTGAGCTCCTCACCACATACAAGGCTTTCATCCACAGCTCAATGGAATACTGTTCTCCCCTATGGGCTGGTGCTCCTGCCTCACACCTAGCTCGGCTTCACGCTGTTGAAACCAAAGCTTTCAGAATCATTGGAATCTCCCGCGATGAAGCTATCTCTGAGGGCCTTTCACTCACTCACCGCAGTCAGGTAGGTGGTCTTTCTGTCTTCTACCGACTCCTCTCCGGCCTTGCTCCCCCAGCTCTCTCTGTGCTCTGTCCCCCAAATATTCCTACAGGTCGCACAAGATCTGCCAGCAAGCCTCTGATGGTTAAACTGCCAAAATCTCGGCTCTCTGCTCACCTTCACTCCTTCATTCCTCTTTTCTCCCGCCTCTGGAACAAACTCCCACACTCCCTTCAATCCCACTCCTCCCTCCAGGTCTTTAAAACAGCTGTTCACCACCATCTCTTATCTTCCCCCATCCAAAACCTTGATCTTTTCTACCCCCACTAATTCACCCCAGATCCACCTTGTTTGTAATTCCAACTTCTTTCCTGGTAGTCCTGGCAGTGTCCATATGTTTTATGCCTCTCCCACCCCCTTTCCCATGCCTCCCCCCCAAAGCCGTCTCCCTCCCACAGATCTCTCGATGTCTCCATGTCTCTCGGTTCCTGCTCTCAAATGTTGTGTTTGTGTCCTTCCCCCTCTCTCCCCATCTTGTCTACCGCTCCCGATGCTTTTTGTTTTATGTGTCGGTTTGTCGGTTATGTGTCGGTTTGTCGGTTTGTCTTTCTGTGTGATAAATGTTCGCTCCTTCACGAGCCTCGATCTTGTATACAAAAAAAAAAAAAAAAAAAAAAAAAGACACAAATATCTCCATGTGTATTGTTGATGGTCTTATCATTCATTTTCAAAGTATCGCGTCCAATCACTTTTTCAAGCTTTGAATAAATTGCCAGGAGTAGAGGAGAAACTTTTGTTAGATTTACTTTAATGGATGTCTTTCCAGGTATAGTTAGAGCTCTTCCTTTAAATGAAATAGAGGGGCTCATGTTATTTTCCATAACTGGTTTTACCCAAAAATTACCATATTTATCTTTGTTCAATTTAACATCTTTGACATATTTTTCTATATCTTCCGTTGAAGTAGAGATTGATTGAAATTTGTCTTTTGTGTTTTGAAACATTGTATTTATTAGTTTTTAAAAAACGCGTTTAGTTTAAGTAAAAATTTACTCTATAAATATGATAAGTTCTGAAGGATATTTAGAATTTCCAGACTCTCCATATGATAAATTAGAGAATTGTCGGCTTGTGGTAGAGTGGGGCTTAATGACGGGGGTTCATATAATCAATGTATTTTCTGTGATTTAATTTTAATTGATGATAATAAAAAATATAGAAAAATATATAACTCTTTTAAATTAGAACCAAAAATGAATTACTTTACAAGATTAATAAGAGAGATGAATGTTAAGTATTATGATGATAATACACCATTTCTTACAAGGGAAGAGACTATTTGTATTGGGGAAATGTATAAGGGTTTATTGTTATTTATGATTCGAAATAATTTTAATGGAAATGTTAATGCAAGATACTTTATAAATAAAATAATGGATTATCTTTAAATTAAACCTGCACTCAGGATAAAATATGGAGTTTCTAAAAAGTTCAAAATAAAGTTAGATGACTTGTTTTTCAAATATATAAATGAATGATTTTTTACCCGTTTGGGAAAATAAGATAAAATTTAATAACCATAAAAACATTCCAAATTCATTGAGATGTCTAATAGTTGGTTCAAGCAGATGTGGAAAAACCTGTTTACTTTTAAAGATGCTCCTTGGCCCTAATTTTTTAGATTATGATAATTTAATAATTTTTACAAAGTCAAGTTTTCAACCCGAGTATCAACTACTCTCACAGGGGTTTAATGCGGGTCTTAAAAAGGAAAACATTATCGGTTTATTTAAACTTCAAAACAAACTAAATGATTATAACATTGAGGATATAATACAACTATTTTGTGATGCACAGAAACCTAAACCAAAACCCATAACTTGTATTCTCAGTGATAATACGGATGATATACCTTCACCTCAAGATTTAGATAAATCAAAAAAGAACCTCGTTATCTTTGATGATTGTGTTAATGAGAGAAACCAAACAGTAATGGATAGCTACTATACAAGAGGGAGACATTCTTCTTGTAATTGTATTTATCTTAGTCAGTCATATTTTCAACTCCCTCGACGCTCAATAAGAAACAATGCCAATACTTTTATTTTATTTAAGTTAAATTCAATAGATGTAAATAATTTTTGGAGAGGTAATTGCTCTACGTTATGTAGTAAAAAAGAATTTGAAAATTATATGAAACACACGATTGGAAAATATAAATATATTGTTGTGAAACAAGATGAAATACAAACTGATATTTTTCAATAAATAAATACAGAAAATGAATGTCAAAGAAAGAGCGAGAAAGTTTAAAGAACATCAAGAGTTGGTTTCAAAAGTTGTAAAGCAACGGGAATAGATAAAGAAGAAACGGAGACAGAAACTAACTGGTGAAGAAGCCTTTGAAAGAAAACAAGAGAAATTTTTTAAACCACTTTTAAAAACTCAACAAACGATTTCACCTACAGTTCCCACAGTAGAATTTACTCCGAAAAAACTTCAAATGCTCAAAGATTTTAGTCAAATGACAGAGCAAGAACTTGGAGAATTAGAATATGATGATGAAGGATTATTTTGGAAACTTGAGGAGGTAAATCAACCCCCTAATTATGTTGTGGAAGCTCTTCAAAACAATGAATATTTGACGGATTCAAAAACCAGAGCAGGTCTCATTCCAACAGAAGAACCAGCACAGTTCCATCTTGTGAAAGAAAAGTTATTGACATTTAATGATAAATTGGTGTTCTTAAGTTCTGCTCAACCAAATGTTGAATTAACTCCAAGATTAATGTTTCTTCTAACAAACTCCAAACTTCAGCGGTTCAAAATATTTTGAGGAACCACTTGATATGGAAAGAGAGGAAGATAGGGTATATATTGATTTACTAAACTCACTTGATTATGGAGTTTCTGTTGCTGGTAAAAGTAAGAAGAATGAGAAGGAGAAACATATTATTGATGCTTTAAGTAAGCTTGGTTCAGGTGTTAGTTTTTTTCCAAATGACCCATCACAATTAGTTAATAGACTATTATTGTTGTTAGGTAGTAAGAAGGCTGGAAACAACAATTGTTTTCATGAAACATCCGCCATTTTAGACCAGTTGATGAATATGAAAATAATTAATAAATATCAATGCAAAGATATTTTATTAGATATTAAATAAGATGAGAAGCACAATTCTTAGTTTTGATTTTACAACGAGTGATTACACAGCATCATTCCCTTTCCCACTACAACCTGACCCCACAAAAGAATACGAGGCATCTTTATTGTCGATGGAAACTTATAATACCTTGTTTAATATCACAGAGAAAAACAACAAGTTTAGTTATAATCCAGGAAGTGGATATAAAACTATAACCGTTTCACCCGGAGCTGACGAGATTTCTCAAATATCTTCTGAAGTCTCTCGCCTTATGAAAGAAAAAGGTGATGAACCAAAAAATATGGTAATAGATATTCAAAAACACACTTCAAAATCAACTATTAAACTTAAAAAATAATTATAAAGTTGATTTCACGATTGAAAAATCGTTTAGAGAGCTTTTGGGTTTCTCTTCAAAAAAGATTGAAACTAACGGGACGTTTTACAGTGATAATGTCATTCAAATATCCTCCGGTATAAATTCAGTATTAATTCATTGTGATTTGATTGATGGTGCTTTTAACGATGGAATAAGAACAAATACAATAATTTCATTCATCGCATACTCAACCCCGATTGGTTATAAATTTAATATGGAACCAAAAAATCTTGTCTATTTACCTGTGTCAGGAAAAACCATATACAGAGTAAATTTTAGGATAACCGACCAAGATAATTGTATGATAACCTTTAATGATGAAATTATATCCATCAGAATTCACCTTCGTGAAGTTTTTCTGATAAATAAATAATGGTAAATAAATAAATAAAATAATAATAATAAAATTTGAAAGTCGCGCTATGGGAGATCAAGACGGCTGGGTTCCGGTAGAGGAGAGTGAGGCAGGGTCGATCCAGGACCAAATTGAGGGACATGAGGAGAGCGAAGCAGTGAGGGCGGCAGGTTCGCAAAATGGTGGCGCTAGGCATGGGGAAGAGGAGCGCGAACAACAGGTCGGCGCCGCGCAGGGGATTGCGGTAGCTGTACCCGTGCCGCCGATGGACATGTAAGTCCTCATGGCGCAAATAGGGGCCCTGTTGGCCCAGAATAGCGAACAATTGGAACAAAGAATGGGCAAGCAATTAAGGGAGGACATGGGGTCCAATAGCGAGAAATTGAGGGAGGACATGGGGGCCCAGATCGGAGGGTTAGGGAGTAGAATAGAGGGATTAGCAAACAAATTTGAGGGACTAGACAACAAATTTAAGGGATTAGACAAGAAATTAGAGGGGTTAGACAATGGGATAGAAGGGGTGAAACATGGGTTAACGGGGGTGGAAAATAGAATGGCTGCCCAGGAGAATCAGATAGAGGGGGTGAAAAATGGGTTAATGGGGTTAGAAAATAGGATGGAAGACAAATTGCGGGAAATAGGGGAGCAATCCGCCCGGGAAATCGAACAGATGGGGAACCAGATAGAGGAGGTGAAAATCGGGTTAGAAAGTAAATTGGATGCTCAGAGGGATAAATTGGGACAGATGAGGGTGGCATCTACAAAAGAGATGGAGGAGATGAAAGGGGAGATCAGAAGAGGTGTGAGTGAGGAGGTTGGAGGAGTGCGCGAGGAGGTGAGGCACTGTGAGGAGCGCATGGAGAAGGAGGTGAGAAAGGGGACTGTAAAATTGCAAGGTGGTATAGAGGAGTTGACGCTGGGAGTAGAACAGCTGACAGTGGGACAAAAGGAGTTGGGGGACCAGGTAAAGAAGAACACAGCGGTAATAGAGGGTTTAAAATCGACGCAGAAGGAGATGAAAAAGGACGTAGTGGTAATTAAAAAAGAGTGTCAGACGGTACATGAGGACCTGACGAGGAAAATGAACAAGGTGGTAGAGGTGATGGAGGTTAAAGAGCGGGAGGTGCGGGAGCACATAGAAAAAAATATGGTGGAGTTAGAGGAAGAACTTAAGGGGGCGCACGAGGAGATGAAGGAGGTGAAGCAGAAATTAGAAGAAGTGGAAGAAGGGGTGAGCGAAATTAAGAAGCGACGGAGAGAGGATAAGAAAGAGATAAAAGAGGAAGTAAAATAATTGGTCCAAAGTCTGTGTTCGGATCGTGATGATGTGCTCATTAACCGGATGAGGGATTCGCAGGTGATGGAGGAGAAGCAAAGAGAAAGAGGGCCCGGTGTAAGTGGTGACCAATATGGTCGTGCGTATGATGCGCCAGGTGATTTAATAAGCTTGGGGGTCGAGATGGACCCGGGTGTTCGTGAGAGGCCGTTGGTGAAGTGTGCGACAGGTCTGGTGTGCGAAAAAGGAGGTGTGCGAGAAAGTCCGACTCTGGGGTGTGTGAGGAAAAAGTGCGTGCCAAGGAGTGAGGGTGCTGTCGAGAGTGAGTCGGTCGTAGCGCGTGTGCGAGGGAGCACATGGAAGCGCGTAGTGAGGAGTGTTACAGAGGATGTAACGGAAGCATGCATGCCTGTGGTGAGTGTTACGGAGGGTGTAAAGGGAGAATGCACGCCTGTGGTGAGTGTTACAGAGGATGTAATGGGAGAGGGTGCGCGAGAAAGGTGTGTAACAGACAGGTGCATGAGGAAAGAGTGCGCTGTCGAGAGTAAGGGTGAGTGCGCTGTCAAGAGTGGTGGTGAAAGTAGTAAGAGTGACACGGAGCGTGAGTTGGTGGTGGCAGGTGAGAGAGGATGTACACCTGGAATGGAAGGATGCACACCTGGAATGGTAGAGCGTGTGTGGGAATGCACACTTGAGTTGGTAGTGAGGCATGTGGTTGGGTGTGCGAGTGAGAGCACACCTGTGATTGTCACAGAGGAGGTGACCGAGGAGGGGGCGCGAAGAGGTGTGTTGGTAAGGTGTGCGAACGACGAATGTGTGCCAAGGTGTTCGGTGGTCAGGTGTGTGACCAAGTCTGTGAGCGGAATGAGTGTACCTGGGTGTGTTAGAGAAGGTACGACGAGGAGCATGGGAACAGCTGGATGTATGAGCAAGAAAGGGGTAGCGTATGCATGTAAGCATGCAGGTGAGGCATCGACGGTACCCGGGTTAGCGGTTAGAACGACATTTAGCCGAATCGGGCCCTCGGTGCGCGTCGGGCAGCTTCGCGTGCCGCGAGGACCAGCGGGGATCCGAACCACGGCGGGTTCGAAAGGACCGCCGTACGCGATCCACGCTGGGCATCGCTTTGAACGGCCGCGTCCGTGCTCCACTAAGCGGAGCGGGCAGCCCGATAGGAAGGGTCGTCATGGCGACCCCTTTTTGTTGAGGCATTCCGGCAGGTCGAGATCGGGCCATGGGATGGCTCCGTGCCGAGATGGTGCGTGGGATCTCGGCCCGGGTAAACCTCCTTCCCTGCACCGAATGCGGGACGTATCCAGCCGCTGGCACCAAACAACCCGCATTCATTGCTCGGCTGTACGAAGCCGAGCTTTAGAAGTGAATTGGCACACCGAGAGGATCTAGTAAGTAGACGGGTGATGAGGTTAGTGTTTTGGACCCAAAATTAGAAAAAGGCAAAATTTGAGGATTGGCAGTAATGATTGGCAGATGATGGGTAGTGATTGGCAAATTTTTGATTTGTTGAAATTTGATGTGCAAAATTGGTAGTGGGAGATGCCCGATGTGGTGGGATGGCAACTCTGTCATCCCTCACAAATCGGGGCAAATGCGCTGTAGTTTATGGGGTTGATGGCAGTGAAAACTAGCCCGGGAGGGTTAGGATATAATGATAGGGACTAGAGGTGACAATAGGTGACAAGATTTAAGTAGGAGACTTGGTACCTGTAGTGGGGACGTAGTAGCTTAGTGTTTGATAATGACGTGGTATGTGCTTAGTTTAAAGGGAAGACAGAGGAGCGTGAGTTTTAGAAGGGAGTAGACAGAGCAGATGATGCAGTGTGAATGGAAGTGCTGGTGAGCAGCTTCAAATGAGGCATTGGTGAGGCAATGCTCCGAGGTGTGTGTGAGTGTACAAGTGATGAATGAGAGAGCATTGCGGATGAGTGTCATGGTGAGTAGTGAGTGTTGTGGATCAGCGCGAATGCGCTTGGGGGAGAGAAGGGTGCAGGCGGCACCAAGTATGAGAGCACAGGTGTGCAAGTACAGGTGTGTGGAATATATGGAGCAGAGAATGAGTGGTGTGGAGAGAGTTGGAGTAAGTGGTACGGAGTGGTGTGCATGGTGCGAAGGTGTGGATGGGGGAAGAGTGGACCCCTTTCATGAGTACCCGGGGCGGGTAGTGTAAGTGTTAGGTCGAGGGTATAGGTAAATTGTGGTTGGATATTGGCATCTGTGGTGCGGGTGGAAGAATGATGATTGGATGGGTGCATTAGTGTTGTGGAAATGGCTGGGCGTGTAGCCTGTTAGTGTGTGTAGTTGGTTTGGGCACTCCACCACTGTGAGGATGTCGGCCAGGTGAGGCCGCAGGTGGGCTCTGGGAGCCGGTAGTAGTTGTTGTGGATGGGGCCCGAGGATCCGGAGGACGGACCCGGGTAGCCCAGTGCCAGAGGGCACCGAGTGGGGTGACAGAGCCAGGAGGGGCCTTCCCCAGTTAGTTAGGTTAGGGTGAGGAGCTAGGTAAGCTTGGGTGGCAACTGCAGTGGTGGAGGTGTGCAGGTGGGTAGACCTGCTGGGAGAGCTACACGTCGCAGCCCAGAAATTGTGCAAGGGCACCGGGAGATGAATCGGGGGAGTGAGACCCCAAATTGAGAAGCACCACAGTTTGGTCAATGGGAATTGGTTTTTAGAACCCATAGTGTAAGTTGGCCAATGGATTGGCAGGGAAAGACCCCGGGTAGTGTAAAGTGTGTTAATGTCATTTAGGAAATAGTTAGGATTGATGAACCTGTCGCACCATACGCAGCCACTTACCTGAGGTGATGATGATGACTCCACACCTGTGTTTTCTTTGTTTTGTGTTGCAGGAAAGGAGAATTGCTGTTTGGATTTGTGAGACGCATCACGACGTGGATGAGACATTGGGGTGATTCCATCTCTCCCTCCTTAGGAGGGACTGATGATGAATTGGTGATGGCAAATTTTGATGTTGAGTTGGAGATGGCAAATTTTGATGAGAGTTGGAAATGGCAAATTTGATTGGTTAGGAGGGAGAGAAGACGAATTTGGTTTATGGGAGGAACGGGGAAGACAGTAGGGACGTTTGTTGATGTGTAAAGTAGATGTTTATGGGTAGTGTTGTGTTTTGTGGATACAGTAAGGGTTAAGGGAGGGGCAATGTAGGTTACCTGGTGGGGGCGGGGGGGGCGTACGGTAGGAACGTACCTGTCTCACCTGGTTCCCATGTGCCCCCAGTGTGCATTACCTTGTATTGCGTGCACTTTTGCGCCCTTACCAACTTACTCACCTGTCTTCTTTTGTCTCCCACCTCCGAGGATCTGGCTTTGGGGCAGAGAGAGAGGAGAGAGAGGTGCTGGCTCCGCAGTTGTGGGCCTGTACTTCCGCTGCTTGCTGCCTGGATCGATACACCATATGGACCGCAATTTTTGTGGCCGCCCACAATGGACCGCAGTTCTTTTGCGGCCAAGCACCACCCGTTGATGGACCTCTGGGTCAACGTGGCACCTATGCCATACAGGTGAACCACTTTTAGTTGGCCCCCCTGACGGCCACAATTGAGAAATGGACGCGGTTGGCGCCTTTCTTTATTTCTAAAGAAGCCAGAAGGCCAAGTGCACTCCATGAAGGCAAGACCAGCGGCAGAACATCGGCCGGCTGCAACACCACCGGTGACCATGGACACTTGATTGTGCATTTTTTATTGAACACTTTATTGGTGCACCAGATGGTGCTGACTGTGCATAATGGGGTGGTGCTTTTGGTGCTTGGGAGGGGTGCTCTGCACATTATTAAAGGCCGTAGGGCCACAGGGCACTCGTGGGTTGGTGTATCGATGCTGGCATGCGTGCTCTCTCTATGCATAACATCTGCATGTGTTCCTCAAAGAACAGGTCCTGGATCGTAGTGTAAATATCAGTGTAGTCTTGTATAAATGATGCTCCCTACCAGCTGTATGTTTAGTTTGAGGATGCTTTCCGCGATTCAGTTATCCTGTGGGTGTGTTTCTGTTAGGAGAAGGGTGCAACGTCACAGTGGGACATATTTACTCATTTGTGAACATCTGTAAAACTGTCGCACTCAGGGTGAGTTAATAGTAGAGGAAACTACATCTGAGTGCCACACTAAAGTAGGTAAAAATTTATCGGGTCGGGCCGCCCCGAGGTCGAGAAGGGTGCAGTGTTGCGGATATGGGATTTGCATCCATCCATATCCACTTGTAAATATTCCCCTATTTCCTCAATACTTCCCAACTCTCCCCAATCCCCCATTCCCTAGTCCCATTTTCTGTAAACAACACTCTGTAGACCCGACCTCCCCCTATTTCCCCCATTAAATGTCACACTCAGGTTCACCGCATCTCATGTAAGACAACTATAGGACATCTTGCTAGTTATTCTTAGTCTATGTCAGTTAAGGATTCGTTTCCATTAATTCTGACCCTTCGTTGCACCAGAATGTGATTGTATGGCACCGTTAGGAAGTTTAGGACCTCCCAATACCTCCCCGCAGCTCTTCCTCACAGTTCAACAACAACAACAACAACAACAACAACGAGCGCAGGGAGTGCGCGTCCTCACTCCGGCTTGGTAGGAGTGGTGGGAGGGCACCAGGCCTTCCCAACGAGCCGCCATCGGACATGTGCTCGACGGGGTTACCAAACAGGGGCTCCCTGTCGGCTCCTCGTCAAGGGCAGAGCCCGGTAACCCCCGCACCCAATGGAAGCGGCGGACCGGCCCCAGTGGGGCGGAACCAACCAGCCGAGGGCGTGTCACTCCCTGCTGAGCATGCGCAGTGAGAGGGAGGTGACGTCAGATGCGCGCTGAGCTTGGAGCAAGCAAGACCACCTCCGAGCGCTGTGAGACCTCCCTGCATCTTTTGAACCGTGCTTTATCCTGTCCCCGAGCCAAGGTGCACCTTGTGCCATCGACCGACCTGCCCATTCCCGCCATCAATCCCCGTGTGAGTCTACCTTGTCCGATTGTCCGTAGTCTGTCCGGGTATAGATAAGATTGTATTTAAGTGCCCATCTCTTCTGTGTCTTTACCTCACTCTGCCTTGTAATCTACCCCCTTTTCTCCACCACTGTAATTATACCCTCCTCCGGAGGTCTTGAGAACTGTACCCCTTGCGTCGTTTCATCTATCCCCGTCGTCGTGTCCTTTCCATCATTGATTTAGCATAGCGCGATTTGGCCAACGTCTGGGTGAATCGGGTGAGTGTAAGGGAAGAAAAGGGGAGCAACTGTTCGGTCGCGGAGCCTCCGCTCGGCAAATATAACATCTAAACCGCGGTCCGTAACAATATATATATTGTTACGGAACCCAACGTCGGCCTATGGTTCCCCCTTGAGGGGGGATTAGTCCCCTCGATTATTGCTGACCGATGTGGTCCCTGAAGCTGCACCGCGGCCTCCGGAAAGGCCGGTGCACAGCCCCGTTCGTACCGCGGATAAGATGTTACTTGATTGCCGAGCGGTGTTTAGCAACCGCAGAACGAACTGTTACCAAGACTAACCCGATCCTGAAACGTTGGCCGAATCACGCCACGTACACTCAATATTGAAACCACTAAAGCGACCGAACGAGAATGAAGAAGAAGAAGAAGTATGGAGGAATAACAGGATTTATTAATTATTTACACAAGCCAAAGCAAAGAGAGCGGTCAAGGTTATATACAGAAAATGGAAGGGAGCAGGAGACACAGTGAAATCATTAGCTTACCTATACAAGCTTAATTAATAAACCCCAGGACAATGTGGAAGACGGACGAACATTCACACTTACACGGGAAATGCAGGCAGGAATGAATGGTTTGGAGATGGATGGCTTTGAGAGGCAAGGAAGGTTCAGCGGGGCCTGGGCACGGTCGGGCCAGAAGGCGCCGCCGTCAAGAAGCCGAGCCGCGGCCGTGCGAACTCCCGCGGTCCCAAACTGTGCGGGCGAAGTTCCTTTCTCCGCACTGCTGCCTCGCGCGCTCCTTGCGTTGCCTCGGTCCGTTTCTCCTGCAGCGCGGCACGTATCACGGCGCTTGGTCACACCTGCTCATTTCCAGCGCATCTCTTAGACTCAGAACTCATCTCTCCTCTCAGCTCATCTGCCCTCTCAGCTCATCTGCCCTCTCAGCTCATCTGCCCTCTCAGCTCATCTGCCGTGGGGAGCGTCCCGCTGCGGGTTATATAGGCCCCGCCCTTCAACCTTTGCGAACCTCCCCCAAGTGTTCTCTCTCCGCCCTCTCAAGCCAAACCCCTCGTTCTGGGTTGGTTGAGCGGGGCCGACTCACTCCTCCCCTCTATGACGAGGTGGAGATCCGCCTTTCTTCTTCGTGGTTACCTCGTGCGTAATGGAGTCAAATGCAGCAAAGTGGACGGGAGATGAAAATGCAGCAAAGTGACTAAAGAGTCAATTGCAGCAAACCTGGCAAACCTGGCACTTGGAAGCTGCCATGGGGCGTCGGAGGGGCCTACTCTTATTTAATTCGGTGCAATGAAGAGTCAAACTATTGGGAACACACATCCTTAACCTACATAGAATAAGGGATTAACTATTTAAAAGGATATATGGTGTCCTGTGTGTAGGTTTATGGAATTAGCTAAGAGGACGAGCTTCGACCTTTCTTTACATTACGGAGGGTGCCATTTACACACAACAAAACCATAATTCTCACATTCTTTACATTTTCTCAAATTCGTTACACTTCTCAAATTCGTTACAATATATATATATATATATATATATATATATATATATATATATATATATATATATGTATATATGTATATATATATACAGTGAAACCTTGACTTACGAGTTTAATTCGTTCTGTGACCGAGCTCGTAACTCAATTTGCTCGTTTCTCAAATTAAATTTCCCCATTAAAATGCATTGAAATGCTATTAATCCGTTCCAGCCCGCCAAAAACCACACCAATTTTTTTTTAAATATACAGTATATATAAAAAATATCTCGCGCTTTATATTTCACCTGTATGCAGCATACAAGTTGGCAGGATGGCCTGGACTGGAGGTACGCACACTTGACTCTAAACTATCCAGCCTGGGTTTGAATCCCGACCCAGCTATAACCTGTCATGTCGGTGTTTCACAGGCAGGGTGATTCATCAATGTGTGTACCGCTAAACTGGGCGCCCCGTTTGCGTCCCATTAGTTGCTGGATGTTGAGGATCTCACCGTGTCTTCCACAAAGAGAAGGCGAGCTATCGCCGGCACTCTGAACAAGTTGTGGCCTGGCATGCTCTTCTCCTCTGCCGTTATATACGTCCTACTCGGCATCTTTTTCCAGAAGAGCCCTGTCTCGTCACAGTTGAAGATTTGCTGGGGGATGTATTGTTCGGCTTCTATCAGTTCGGCAAAAGTTATAATAAAATCTTCAGCTGCCTTCACATCCGCCTCACCAAGTCGACAACATGCACACCTCGCTCATGTTTTTCGACGATTGCGTGTTTTATATCCAAGCACATCATCCTCTTCTTCTTCTCAGTACTGCCCTTGGCACTCAATTTCTTAGGACCCATGGTTAAAACTAAGAAAATTTTCCAAAATAACCAAAATGCGAAAACAAAACAGCAGCGATATACGGCAGAGATGCTTGCACGGCAAGATAACCACGTGACCGGAACCCACTTGGTGGCGTAAGCTCCAAAATAACCAAAATGCGAAAACAAAACAGCAGCGATATACGGCAGAAATGCTTGCACGGCAAGATAACCACGTGACCAGAACCCACCTGGTGGCGTAAGCTCCAAAATAACCAAAATGCGAAAACAAAACAGCAGCGATATACGGCAGAGATGCTTGCACGGCAAGATAACCACGTGACCAGAACCCACCTGGTGGCGTAAGCTCCAAAATAACCAAAATGCGAAAACAAAACAGCAGCGATATACGGCAGAGATGCTTGCATGGCAAGATAACCACGTGACCGGAACCCACTTGGTGGCGTAAGCTCCAAAATAACCAAAATGCGAAAACAAAACAGCAGCGATATACGGCAGAGATGCTTGCACGGCAAGATAACCACGTGACCAGAACCCACCTGGTGGCGTAAGCTCCAAAATAACCAAAATGCGAAAACAAAACAGCAGCGATATACGGCAGAGATGCTTGCACGGCAAGATAACCACGTGACCGGAACCCACTTGGTGGCGTAAGCTCCAAAATAACCAAAATGCGAAAACAAAACAGCAGCGATATACGGCAGAGATGCTTGCACGGCAAGATAACCACGTGACCAGAACCCACCTGGTGGCGTAAGCTCCAAAATAACCAAAATGCGAAAACAAAACAGCAGCGATATACGGCAGAGATGCTTGCACGGCAAGATAACCACGTGACCAGAACCCACTTGGTGGCGGGTGGCGTAAGCTCGTAACTCAGATCTCGGCTCGCATCTCAAAGCAATAAACCGCCCGAGCGACGGCTCGTATCTCGGAAAACTCGTAAGTTGGTGCACTCGTAAGTCAAGGTTTCACTGTATATATATATATATATATATATATATATATATATATATATATATATATATATATATATATGTATATATATATATATATATATATATATATATATATATATATATATATATATATATATATATATTTACGGATTCGGGGGTCGGCGCTCCCCTTATCAAGGGGGGTTAATCCCCTTGTTCTTTTAAGCTGGCCGTCCCGAGTCCTGGAAGCTACAACGCTCCTCCCGGTCGGTCTTGGGTAGGGTGATTGGTCAATTTGGGTCCCAAATAACTAATTACCAACACCGACCGCGAGCAGGGAAATAACTCCCGCTCGAACCACGGATAAGATGGAAAGTGCCGAGCGGTTAGCGATCCGCGATCCGAGCTATTAACAATAAGACTAAACCCGATTCTAGCGGTTCCGAAATCGTGCCACAGGTACTCAATTGAGAAAAGACTAAAGCGATCGGGTAAGAAGAAACCAGAGCATCGGAAGAACAGGTGAATGTATTTACAAACCAGGAAGAGGAAAGGAAATAAATATACAAGGAAGAAGAAGAAGAAGCAGGACACAGGGCAGGCTTACCTCTACAGTCTTAACTTAACGACCCCAGACAAACATACACACTCACGGGGGGATTGTAGCAGGAAGGGTGGAAGGTCCAGATAGGTCCAGGTAGACGGGATCCAGGCTCCAATCGACCCCCGTCCAGGCTACGGTTCCGCAGGCGAAACCGTGTTGGTGGTGGTGGTCAGCAGGCCGACAGCGCTCCGCGTGTCGTTGACCGCGAGCGGACCTTACATATAGCGGGGGGACTGGATGCTGCGTACGTAATACGTTTCAAGCCAACTCTCTCTCTCTCTCTCTCAATGTTCGTTGTGCGCAGTTCTTTCGAAAGGAGTCCGTTTGCAAAGCGCGTATATCCTCCAGTCCTTCAATAACGTTGGTCCCCTGCGCAGTCCGTAAAAGGAGTTCATTCTGATGAGCACCGCTGGATAAGTCCTGTGAAAGAGCTTTGCGCTCGCGCTTATATAACGCGCTTTCAGATCAATCCGCGCGCTTGGAAACCACGCCCGCCAGCGAGCTCACCTCAGCCCTGGTTGGCTGGTAAGGGCTTACCCGCTCTGCCTTTGATGGCTGGTTGACAGGGCCACACCTTGTCCTTGGCGCTCCGCCCCTTCTTCCTCGAGCCGACCGCATGGTTAATGGCGTCCGTTAGAGCTAACGCTCAGGCACCGACTGTAAGTGCGCATAATGGTGCCGCTTGGAGAGGGAGATTTGAAAAGAAGCGAATGGGGCCTATCTTATTTGATTAATGCAATGCAGATTCAACTATTGGGAACACGGCCTTATCTAAAACACATACTAATGAAATAACTAAAGTTCCTATGGTGGCCTACGTGTTGCATATGGACTAATTAAGGGTGCGACCTTTAACCTTTTAATAATGGAATATTTACAAGTATTATTTACAAGTGAGGGTTCTAAAACCGCAACACTGCACCCTCCTCTCCTCCAGGCCCGGCCCGGGCCAAAACAAAAGGGAACTATCTTTTAACTTCATGTGACACTTAGGTGTGGTTACCCTCTACTTTTAACCTCACCCTGAGTGCGACAGTTTTAACACTAGATATGTCCTGCCTGCTGCGTTGCAGCCTATCTAACTGACTCACACCCACAATTAACCGAATTGCGGAATTATTTCCAAACTACACATTTAGCCGGTGGAGAGCATTATTTACAAACACTAATTATTTACAAACTGTCACCCAGGACCTGTCCTTTGCGGGAAGAGCAGCAGAACTTTTTGAAAAGAGGAAAATCACTGCACTGCACTGCACCGATACACCATATGCACATGCACCAATAAACAAAATGCACCAAAAGCACCATCCAAGCACCAAAATACAAAAAATGCAGGAAAAGCACCAAGCATGAAAATGCACCAAATAATGAAAATGCACAAAACACATTTCAAAAAATAATAAGTGATGCCTTGTCCTTGCTTGTCTGCTGGGCCGATGCTTCTGGCTGTCTTCTTGCTTGCTGTCTATTTAATAAAAAGGATTGCATCAACCCTGTCCGTCTTTTATTTATGGCCAGCAGGGCCAACTCAGGTGGTCCACCGCTGGGCATAGGTGCCACTTAAAACCGTGGTCCGCAAACAAGATGCTGCTGGCAGCAATGGTCCGCTCCAGCCAAATGCCAGGCCACAGAACGTGTGGTCCATATGGTGTGGCCAGGCCACAGAACGTGTGGTCCATAAGTGGTGTACCAGTGCAGGCAGGCAGGCTTCAAGGGTGCGGGCGCACAACTGCAGCAACTGCACACTTTCCCTCGGGCACAAAAGAACAAGGGTCCGTGGGTGGGGAAGGAAGGACAAGCTGATCAGCGGGCAGGGGCGCAAGGGTACACATCAAAACAAGACAATGCAACATGAAGGGCGCGGGAGAGCGAGCCGAGAAAGCTCGTCCCTAACCGTTCGTCACCCCCCATGTCACTTACCCTTGCCCCTACCCCATATTTACACAATTTACAAATTACAAATCCGTCGCTAACGTCTTGTCTTTCCCATTCCCTCTAATGCCAAATTCGTCCCCAATCTCTCCTAAGAAGGAAGGGATGGAATGTTAAACAATGTCTCACCCACGTCGAGATGCGTCTTACATTCCAAATGTCTGCACAAACCATGGTGTGGAGTCTTATCACCCTAGGCGAGTGGATGCGGATGGTGCGAAGAGATTTTCTCCTATCTATTCTTCTAAATGACATTAACACTTCACCGCTACCCGGGGTCTTGCCCTGCCAATCCATTGGCCACTTTACTCTATGCGGTTCTAAAAACCAATTCCCATTGAACATACCATGGCGCTCACCAATTTGGGGTCTCACTCCCCCGAGTTTTCAATTCTGTGCCCTCGCACAATTTCAGGGCTGGGTCGTGTGGTTCACCAGCAGGTCCACTCACCTGCACACCTCCGCCACTGCAGTTGCCACCCGAGCTTACCTAGCTCCTCACTAACCTAACCTGGGGAAGGCCTTCTGGCTCCCTTACCCCACAAATGCCCCCTCTGGCATTGGGCTACCCGGGTCCTCTCCTTGGGATCCTCGGGCCCCACTGAACTCTACTTGGCTCCAGAGCGCGGCCTCACATGGCCGACAGACTACCAGTGGCGGAGTGCCCAACCAACCATTCTCACTAACAGGCCACACGCCCAGCCATTCCCTACACTCATGCACCCAACAAAACACTTCTGTGCAACTACCCGCACCACAGATGTCAATATTCAACCACAATTTACCTACTTTCTCTACCTACTTTTAAACTACCCTCCCTGGGTACTCGTGAAGGGTTCCATCCTTCCCCCCATCCACTCCTTCGCACCATACACTCCACTCCACTCATCCCACACTCCTCACTCCACACCATTCATTCTCTTTTACACACACACACATCCTTCCCGAGCATTGCCTCATTTGCTAACCAGCACTATAAGGACTTCCATTCGCAATTCCTCATTTCATCACCAGCACTTCAAGGAATCTCATTCATTTTTTTATATAAACTATAACACAAACACACTGCATCGTCTGGCTATCTATTTCCCCTCTAAAACTCGTGCTCCCCGTCATCCCTTTATACTACTGCACATTCCACGTCATTATCAACCACCTAATCTGACTACGTCCCCACTCCAGGTACATTTGTCGCTACTTAATTCTCGTCACCTATAGTCATTTTTCTAGATCCTATCATTTATCCTAGCCCACCCTGGCTAGCTCTCGCCGCCAAACCCCATAAATCCTATAGCTCATGTGCCCAAAAGATTGAATGGTACAACTACCATTCGCTATAATCACCACCGCTAATCCAGTCCACTGTACTATGAGCCTCTCGGGGAAATACATTTTTTCAGCTCGGCTTCGAAAAGCCGAGCAATGCATGCAATGGTCTGTCTCCTGTCGGTTGGGTCCGTCGGGCATTCGGATTCAGGGGAGGCGGTTTTGTCGGGCTAAGGCTCCAAGCACCATCCCTACGCAGGGCCTTTCGCTCCCATGCGCGGTTGCCCAGCCTTCCCCGGCCGGAGCGCCGCCACCACAAGCTCCGAACCCTTCTCCTTCCCCTCAAACCGGGCCGATCGCTTTGCCTAACAAAGCGCGGTACCGACCGTACAGGGCGGGGCCCGGCCCGAATCGTGCACGGCGCTCCATGCAGGAGCGACGCGGCACCGATCCCCGCCGGCCCCCGCAGCACAAAAAGCGCACCACGTCCCGAGAGCTCGCGTCGGCTATATGTCGGCCTAACCGCTGCCCCGGTCAACGTCGATGCTCGGATTGCATTCTCACACCACGCGTTCCATTCTACACTCGTACATCTCGGCACTCCAATGCCTCTCATACAACTCACGCATTTGATCAACACACGCTTTCGTGCACAGCACCCGCTGCTCACACACTCCTCTGTTACACACCTCTCCTCTGTTACGTACTCCGTAACGCTCCCGGGTGTGCACTTCTGCATCCACCCACTCAGCACACACCTACCCACAGGTGTGCAATCCCTCGTCGCACACCCAATCACATGCTCCGGTGTGCATCCTCGCACACTCGCCACAATCACCTCAGGTGTGCATCCTCGCACACGCTCATTCATCTCACTCTCCATGTCGCATTCATCACACATCCACTCCGATGTGCATTCACCCTCGCTCTCGGTATCACACTTGCGCTCTGGTGCCATTCGCACACGCGCACCATTCGCTCTTACACAGTGCACAAAGGACCTTCCACGAACGCCCGGGTGCCGTCTGGATCCCAAGCACGCAAAAAATCCTTTCGTGCCAAACACTTTTCCGCAAAATATTTTAGCACCATATACAGCCCTTCTCACCTTGGCGCTTCCTCCTCTTCGCTTCACCACCTGCAAACTTTCCATTTGGTTAAGCACGGCATCACGATGTGAATACGGACTTTGAGTGCATTCCATTTCTTCCCTCGATTTAATTTCTATCTCTGCCGTCTCTCCAATTTCCACTATTATTAATTCCTTAATTTATTTTTCCTCGACAACCGCTGGCGCTAATGAAATAGAATTTTCTAATTCTGCGGTCGCCGGCTTCCCCATACCCCGGGTCACGATTTCTACACCCGTCCAGTTACCTGCGCCTTGCTCAGCCTCGCTTTCCCCGCGCTTCTCAAGTCGCGTTACCTCGTCGCGTACAAATGCGACTCCCTCGCTTGCCCTGTGGTCAATTTCCCTCTCAATCTGTTTTACCTCATATGTGGCTTTGTCCCTCGCTAATCCCTCATTTACCTCCCGGGCTTGGCCATTTATGTCCTCCAATTGGTCCCCTAATTTGTTTTCTACTCCTCCCAATTTATTTTCTAATCCCCCCAATTTATTTTCTAATCCCTCAAATTTACTGTCTAATCCCGCAAATTTACTGTCTAATCCCCCAATTTGATCGCCCAATTCATTTCTCAACCCCCCAATTTGACTTCCCAATTCATTTTTTAATCTATTTTCCATTCCCTCAATTTGGTTTCCCAACCCCATTTGCATGGCTGCCTGCAGCTGCGCAATGAGGGCCTGCATGTTCATCCCTCCCACCAGCGCCACGGGCGCAGCCCTCGTCGCCATGTGCGAGGCGCAGCCATTTTGTGCGCCTGCAACCCCTACTGCTGCATCCTCATTGATTTCCTCCTCCATCTCTCCCACTTCTTCCCTGGGGTCCTGGGTTGATTCTGGCCCCTCCTCTATCTCCTCATTTGCCCCCACCGGCATCCGATCTCCTTGATTATCCATGGCACGATTCAATTTAGATGGTATATAAAATTTCGGCCGCTCGTAATTTTTTGACCAAATTTTTTTTTTATAACAAAATTTGGTTCGGGCTTCAAATCCCACTCCCAGACACCCATTGTTACGGCCAATATGCACAATTAGTGTCCAAAATTTGGTCTAAAAAATTTAGTCCCGGGTTCCAAATCCCAACTCCTGACTACCAACTGTTGCGTATTCGGGGGTCCGCGCTCCCCTTATCAAGGGGGCGGGGGTTAATCCCCTTGTCCTTTTAAGCTGGCCGTCCCGAGTCCTGGAAGCTACAGCGCTCCTCCCGGTCGGTCTTGGGTAGGGTGATTGGTCAATTTGGGTCCCAAATAACTAATTACCAACACCCAACACCGACCGCGAGCAGGGAAATAACTCCCGCTCGAACCACGGATAAGATGGAAAGTGCCGAGCGGTTAGCGATCCGCGATCTGAGCTATTAACAATAAGACTAAACCCGATTCTAGCGGTTCCGAAATCGTGCCACAGGTACTCAATTGAGAAAAGACTAAAGCGATCGGGTAAGAAGAAACCAGAGTATAGGAAGAAAAGGTGAATTTATTTACAGACCAAGAAGAGGAAAGGAAAGAAATATACAAGGAAGAAGAAGAAGAAGCAAGACACAGGGCAGGCTTACCTATACAGTCTTAACTTAACGATCCCAGACGAACATACACACTCACGCGGGGATTGTAACGGGAAGGGTGGAAGGTCCAGATAGGTCCAGGTAGATGGGATCCAGGCTCCGATCGACCCCCGTCCAGGCTCTGGTTCTGCAGGCGAAACCATGGTGGTGGTGGTGGTGGTCAGCAGGCCGGCAGCGCTCCGCGTATCGTTGATCGCGAGCGGACCTTACGTATAGCGGGGGGACTGGATGCTGCGTACGTAATACATTTCGAGCCAACTCTCTCTCTCTCTCTCTCTCCTCTCTCCTCTCTCTCCTCTCTCCTCTCTCCCCTCTCCCTTCTCCCCTCTCTCCTCTCTCCTCTCTCCTCTCTCCCCTCTCTCCTCTCTCCCCTCTCCCCTATCTCCTCTCTCCTCTCTCCTCTCTCCTCTCTCCTCTCTCCTCTCTTTTCTCTCTCTCTTCGTTGTGCGCAGTTCTTTCGAAAGGAGTCCGTTTGCAAAGTGCGTATATCCTCCAGTCCTTCAATAACGTTGGTCCCCTGCGCAGTCCGTAAAAGGAGTTCATTCTGATGAGCACCGCTGGATAAGTCCTGTGAAAGGGCATTGCGCTCGCACTTATATAACGCGCTTTCAGATCAATCCACGCGCTTGGAAACCACGCCCGCCAGCGAGCTCACCTCAGCCCTGGTTGGCTGGTAAGGTCTTACCGGCTCCGCCTTTGATGGCTGGTTGACAGGGCCACACCTTGTCCTTGGCGCTCCGCCCCCTTCTTCCTCGAGCCGACCGCATGGTTAATGGCGTCCGTTAGAGCTAACGCTCAGGCACCGACTGTAGGTGCGCATACTGGTGCCGCTTGGAGAGAGAGATTTGAAAAGAAGCGAATGGGGCCTATCTTATTTGATTAATGCAACACAGATTCAACTATTGGGAACACGGCCTTATCTAAAACACATACAAATGAAATAACTAAAGTTCCTATGGTGGCCTACATGTTGCATATGGACTAATTAAGGGTGCGACCTTTAACCTTTTAATAATGGAATATTTACAAGTATTCTTTACAAGTGAGGGTTCTAAAACCGCAACAATATATATATATATATATATATATATATATATATATATATATATATATATATATATATATATATTGTTGTGGTTTTAGAACCCACACTTTTGTAAATAAATAATCACTTGTAAATATGACATTAAAGGTTAAACGTAGCACCTTTAGTTAGGCCACAGCAACACGTAGGCCACCTTAGAAATTCCAGTTATTTCATTATTATGTGTTTTAGTTAAGGCCGTGTTTCCAATAGTTGAATCTGCGTTGTATCAATCAAATAAGGAGTAGGTCCCATTTCATTTCGTCCATTTTGCGACCGCCCTCTCCAAGCGCCGCCGTTACGCGCCTTGCCAGCAGCGTTCGCTGCCTTAGTGCTCGCTCAAGCGCCGCCATTAACCATGCGGTCAGGCCCAAGGAAAAAGGGGGCGGAACGCCAAGAACAAGATGTGGCCTGTCAACTAGCCGTCAAAGACGTGGCCGGTAAGACCTCACCAGCCAACCAAGGCTGAGGCAATATCACCGACCGGTGTGGCTTTATGAGGTGCGGAGTGATCTTGGCTTGCGTAATATAAGCGCGAACGAAAAGCCCTTTCAGAGGACTGGTGAGAGAGCGTGCATTGTAACGGACTTGAGGGCTTGGTTGGACTTGTTGGAGGCGCGCGCATTACAACAGAGGATTCACTCGCTGGCGCTGATAACGAACTTGAGAGGGAGTGCGTTTGGCACGCTGGTGCAGTTATTATGTACGCTGAAGGACACCAGCCTCTCCCCCGCTATATGTAAGGTCTGCTCGCGTCCAATGATATGCGGAGCTGCCTGCCGGGTTTCGCGTGCTGGACTGGAGTGGACCGGAGCCTGGACCCCATCGCCTGGACCATCTACCTGGACCTTCCACCCTACCAGCTACAATCCCCATGTGAGTGTGTATGTTTGTCTGGGGTTATAAGTTAAGACTGAAATAAGACTGCCCTGTGTCCTGCTTCTTCCTCTTCCTTTCCAGTACATTCCTTTCGTTTCCTCTTCTCTTGTATATTTGTGAATAAACCCATCTTTGTTCTTCCCATACTCTGGTTTCCTCTCCATCTGATCGCATCCGTCTTTTCTCAATTGAGTACCTATGGCACGATTAGGAACCGCTCAGAATCGGGTTTAGTCTTATTGTTAATAGCTCGGATCGCGGATTGCTAACCGCTTGGCATTATCCATCATATCCGTGGTTCGAGCGGAAGTTATTTCCCTGCTTTACGGTCGGGTTAGTAATGAGGTATTTGGGACTACCTTGACCAATGACCCTAGCTAATACCGACCGGAAGGAGCGTTATAAATTCCCAGGACTCGGGACGGCCAGCTAAAAAGACAAGGGGATTAACCCCCCCTTGATAAGGGGAGCGCCGACCTCCGAGATCCGTAACAATATATATATATATATATATATATTGTTACGGACGCGGTTAAAGATGTTATTTTGACCAAGCGGTGGTGTAACCGCGACCGAACAGTTATTCCCCGACTAATACCCGATTTGCCCCAAACTTTGGCCGGATCGCACCACCGCTATTCAATCGGGAAAACTCTAAAGCGACCGAATACAAAGAGGAAGAAGACGTACAGAAGAGGCATTGGATTTATTATTTACACATATAAGTAGGAAGAAAGCAGTCACGTTTATTTACAGACGAGATTAGATACACAGTGCAACGCTAGCTTACCTACAGTCTTAATTAACCCAGGGACAGAACAAACAAGGACAGACTCACTCGGGGAATGATGATAGGACTGGCGGGAGATGGATGGCTGGCGGGATAGGGAGGTCCACTGGTCCTTCAGCACGATTGACTCGTTGGGCAGCCGCCGCTCCTCTGCGGCCCTGCTCCAAACTGCCGTCCAGGCCTCACGCTGCTGTGGCTGCAGTTTCGGTGGCTCCAGCTGCAGCAAATGCAGTTGCGGTGGCTCGAGCTGCAGTTCAACTCTGGACTTCTTGGTTGGACTCAACTCCTTGGACTCCCTCTCGTCTCTCGGTAAAGGCTCATCTCTCTGGGACACGCCCTGCCTGCGGGTTATATAGGCCCCGCCCCTCAACCTTCGCGAACCTCCTCGATGTTTCTCCCCACACCCTCTCCAAGTCCAACCCCTTGTCCGTGGTTGGTTGAGTGGGGCTGACTCACTCCTCCCCTCTATGACGAGGTGGGGACCCGCCTTTCTTCCCCAACCCTGCCTCGTGGTCAATGGCGGATGAAGAGAAAACCGCCCAAAATGCAGTTGGCAATGCGAATGGCAATTGACGAAAAGGGGGAATGGAAGTTTTGGGAGTGGGAATGAAGGGAATCTATCTCTTTCACTGGTGCAATGGAGTATTTCAATTAATGGGAGACACAGCCTTACCCTAAAACACATAATAAGATATAACTGTTGAACAGGGGTATTCTATGATTGGCTGTGGTGTGGATGCTTTATGGACTAATTATGGGACGCCCTTTGACCTTTACACAGCTCCGGAGGCAGGAGGCGCAGACTAATAATAACAATAATAATAATACACACAATCAAAGAAAAATACAGTCCTCATATCCGCAACACTGCACCCTCCTCCTCTTAGGCACGGCCCGGGCCTACAACTTTTATTTAGTGTGACACGTAGGTGTAGTTCCCTCTACTTTTAACCTGACCCTGAGTGAGACAGTTTTTAAAACATAAATAAATGTGTCCCGCTGCTCCATTGCACCCTGCCTAACAGACTTACGCCCACAGTTAACCGAATTGCGGAATGGTCTTCAAACTACACACTGACGGTGGGGAGCATTATTTACACTGACTCTGCTTTTATTTACAAAACTAACCCAGGACCTGTAATTGTTCTTTCTGGGGGGGGGGGGGGGGGGGGGAGACAGTCTGCTCTGCATCAATGCACCATGAAAGCACCCAAAAACGCACCAATACAAGCACCCTCAAGCACCAATCGGTGCAGTCACCATAGTTCATCAGTGTTCAATGCATGTTCAATAATAAAAATAAATCAACAACCCCTAACCTTGCAGGTGGTCTCTTGCTCTTCGGCTCCCTCTGCTGGCTATCATTATTTTCTTCCAGTTGTTGTCTTTCTTTCATTTTCTTACTGGCGGCCTATTTGCAATAAAGTGTGCCCAATGTGTCCTTTTTATTTTATTTTATTTATGGCCCACAGGGCCGACTAGTGTAGTTCACCTGTGGGGCATCGGTGCCCTGTGGCCAAGGTCCGCCAGCAAGATTTCGGGCCCTCATGGCCGGTTCCAGCAGAGGGGCCATGCCCCAACCCATGGGGTCCATACGTGGTGCTCGGCCACAGGCATGTGGTCCATAATGTGGTGCATCGATGCAGACAGCTGGTTCTGGGAATTCCGGGCGCACAATGGAGGACTCACGCAAGCTCCCCTCGGCGCCCAATGGCGCACAGGTCATGTGGGAGACAAAAGAGACAAATGAGCGAGGGGTAAGGTCACAAGGGTACACATCAATAAGGCAATGCAAGGCGAAATGCGTACGGAGGGCGAAGTGAGAAAGCTCGTCCCTACCGTACGTCACCCCCCTGTCACCTACACTACCCTTGCCCTTACCCCATATGTACAAAAATCTACACATTTACAAATTTGTCGCTACTGTCACGTCTTCCCCATATTTCTTCTACACCAAATTCGTCTCCACAATCCCTCTAGCCAAAATTTGCCATCACCCAATTCGTCATCAATCCTCATAAGGAGGAAGAGATGGAACATCAAAGCACAATGTCACACCCACGTCATGATGCGTCTCACAATCCAAACATTTGCATCATAAAAAATAATCAAAACATGGCATGGTGTGGAGTACCTGTCACCTCAGGTGAGTGGATGCAGATGGTGCGAGGAGACTCCAATCCTATCTATCCTCTAAAGGACTTTAACACACTTTACACTACCCGGGGTCTCTCCCTGCCAATCCATTGGCCAACTTACACTATGGGTTCTAAAAACCAATTCCCATTGACCAAACTGTGGTGCTTCTCAATTTGGGGTCTCACTCCCCTGATTCATCTCCCGGTGCCCTTGCACAATTTCTGGGCTGAGACGTGTAGCTCTCCCAGCAGGTCTACCCACCTGCACAACTCCACCACTGCAGTTGCCACCCGAGCTTACCTAGCTCCTCACCCTAACCGAACTAACTGGGGAAGGCCCCTCCTGGCTCTGTCACCCCTTGGTGCCCTCTGGCACTGGGCAACCCGGGTCCGTCCTCCAGATCCTCAGGCCCCATCCACAACAACTCTACCGGCTCCCAGAGCCCACCTGCGGCCTCACCTGGCCGACATCCTCACAGTGGTGGAGTGCCCAAACCAACTACACACACTAACAGGCTACACGCCCAGCCATTTCCACAACACTAATGCACCCATCCAATCACCATTCTTCCACCCGCACCACAGATGCCAATATCCAACCACAATTTACCTATACCCTCTACCTAACACTTACACTACCTGCCCCGGGTATTCGTGATGGGGGTCCACTCTTCCCCCATTCACACCTCCGCACCATCCACTCCACTCCACAGTTTCCCTCATACTCACTCCACGACCATCCATTCCAATACTCCAGATACTCCACACTCCATGTATTCCACATAGCCACATACACCTGTTGTTGCACACCTGTGCAATCACACCTGGTGCCACCTGCACCCTCCTCCTCTTCCTGGACCAGTTGGTCAACACAAAACACATCACCTTCACTCACTCATACACTGCTCCACACACCTGTCCAGTTGCACACCTGTGCAATCACACCTGTTCCTTACACACTTTTCACAATATTCTTCTCAATACACCTCCAACACTCACACGGCATCATCTGATCTACCTGTTACCCTGCTAACTTAGTGCTCCCCGTCTTCCCTTTAAACTAAGCACATACCACGTCATTATCATCCACTCTAATCTACCTGCATCCCCACTACAGGTGTCATTGTCACTAACTAACCTTAACGTTACCTAATGTCATCTTCTAGGGCCCTACACACAATATCCTAACCCACCCGGGCTAGTTTTCACTGCCATACACCCCATAACTCTAGTGCTCCTTTGCCCCCCCCCCCTGTGAGGGATGGTGGATTGCCCATCCCACCACATCGGGGAGGTCCCACTATCAATTTTGCTCACCAAATTTCAGCCAATCAAAAATTTTTCCAATCATCTGCCAATCACCGTACCAATCATCAAATTTTGCCTTTTTCTAATTTTGGGTCCAAAACACTAACCTCATCACCCGTCTACTTATTAGATCCTCTCGGTGCGCCAATTCACGTCTACAGCCCGGCTTCGTACAGCCGAGCAATGAATGCGGGTTCTTTGGTACCGGCGGTTGGATGCGTCTGACATTCGGTGCAGGGAAGGAGGTTTACCCGGGCCGAGATCCCACGCACCACCTCGGCGCGGAGCCATCCAATTGCCCGATCTCGACCTGCCGGAACGTCTCAATAAAAAGTGGTCGCCATGACGACCCTTCCTATCGGGCTGCCCGCTCCGTCTAGTGGAGCACGGACGCGGCCGTTCCAAGCGAGGCCCAGCGTGGATCGCGTACGGCGGTCCTTTCGAACCCGCCGTGGCTCGGATCCCCGCTGGTCCTCGCAGCACGCGAAACTGCCCGACGCGCACCGAGGGCCCGATTCGGCTAACTGTCGTTCTAACCGCTAACCCGGTTACCGTCGATGCCTCACCTGCATGCTTACACGCATACGCTACCCCTTTCTTGCTCATACATCCAGCCGTCTCCCTGCTCTTGGTCATTGCACCTTCTCTTACACACCCAGGTACACTCATTCCACTCACAGACTTGGTCACACACCTGACCACCGAACTCTTTGGCACACATTCGTTGTTCGCACACCTCACCAACACACCTCTTCACGCTCCCTTCTCGGTCACCTCCTCTGTGACAATCACAGGTGTGCTCTCACTCACACACCCAACCACGTGCCTCACGACCAACTCAAGTGTGCATTCCCACACACGCTCTACCATTCCAGGTGTGCATCCTTCCATTCCAGGTGTACATCCTCGCTCACCTGTCACAACCAACTCACGCTCCGTGTCACTCTCACTACTTTCACCACCACCCTTGACAGCGCACTCACCATTACTCTCGACAGCGCATTCTTTCCTCATGCACCTGTCCGTTACACACCTTTTTCGCGCACACTCTCCCGTTACACCCTCTGTAACACTAACCACAGGCATGCATTCTCCCTCACTCTTGACAGCGCACTCTTTCCCCATGCACACGTCCGTTACACACCTTTCTCGTGCATCCTCTTGCGCACACCCTCTCGTTACTTCCTCCGTAACACTCACCACAGGCGTGCATTCTCCCGTTACATCCTCTGTAACACTCCTCACTACGCGCTTCCATGTGCTCCCTCACACACGCGCTACGACCGACTCACTCTCGACAGCACACTCACTCCTTGGTGCGCACTTTTTCCTCACACACCCCATGGTCGGACATTCTCGCACACCTCTTTTTTCGCACACCAGACCTGTCGCACACTTCACCAACGGCCTCTCACGAACACCCGGATCCAAACCAATCCCCAAGCCGACTGAAGCTCCCCTCACATCATATGCATTTTCACGTATATCGCCACTCACCTTGGCACCTCGTCTCCTCACCTCCTTCGCCACCTGCAAACTCTTTATTTGGGTAGTGAGCAGCACATCATGAGTTGAGCACCGACCTTGTACATATTCCATCACCTCCTCCTGTATTTCTCTCTTAGTTTCTGTCCGTCTCTTCTTAATTTCACTCACCTCTTCTTCCACTTCCTCTAATTTTTCCTTTACCTCCTTCATCTCCCTGTGCGCCCCCTCTATCTCTTCCTCTAACGCCACCTTAACCGTTTCTATGTGCGTCCTCACCTCTCGGTCCTTCGTCTCCATTACTTCTGTCACCTCTTCCAACTTCTTCGTCAACCCCTCATGTACCATCTGACATTCCTTCTGCGTCGCTATTAATTCGTTCTTAATGTCTTTTTGTGTCGCTTTTAACCCCCCGATTATTGCCGTGTTCTTTTCCACTTGGTCCACTAGTTCCTTTTGTCCCACTGTCAGCTGTTCTACTCCCTTCGTCAGACCCTCTATTCCCCCCTGTAACCTAGCCGTATTATTCCTCACCTCTTTCTCTATACGCTTTTCACCTCGCTTTACCTCCTCGCGTACCCCCGAGACCTCCTCACTTACACCTCGTCGTATCTCCTCTTTCATCTCCTCCCTCTCTTTTGTAGATGCTACCCTCATCTGCCCCAATTCATCCCTCTGAGCATCCAATTTACTTTCTAACCCGATTTTCACCTCCTCTATCTGGTTCCCCATCTGTTCGATTTCCCGGGCGGATTGCTCCCCTATTTCCCGCAATTTGTCTTCCATCCTATTTTCTAACCCCATTAACCCATTTTTCACCCCCTCTAACTGATTCTCTTGGGCAGCCATTCTATTTTCCACCCCCGTTAACCCATTCTTTACCTCTTTTATCCCATTGTCTAACCCCTCAAATTTTTTTTCTAATCCCTCACCGGTACCCCTCGCTTCGTCCTTCATTACCCCCAATTGCTCACTCTGAGCCCTCGCTTCATCCCTTATTTGCTCACTATTAGCCCTCGCTTCGTCCCTTATCCACTCACCCTGAGCATCCATCCGGTTCCCCAAGTCCTTCCTCAGGTCTTCACTTGTCTGGACCATGAGCGCCCTTATTTGTATCATAAAGAGGTCCCAATTCACCGGTGCTGCTACGGTCACGGGCGCCGCCAGATTTGGTGCCGCTGTAACCGCGTGCGCCAAGGCGCCATTTTGCGCGCCCGAAACCTCGTGCGCGAGGACGCCATTTTGCGAGTCTGATACTCCCTCAACCACATTGCCAATGTTCTCCTCTACTTCGTCCCTCTGATCCTGGGTTACTCCTAACCCCTCCTCTAGCTCACCCACCGGCATCCGATCGCCTTGACCAGCCATGGCGCGATTTCAAAATTCGGGTTTTTGTAAAACAACACAAATTTCCAGCAGCTTGTAATTTTGAGCGCGTTAAGCGCGCTTCGGGTCCGTATCTCACTCCCAGACACCAATTGTTACGGACGCGGTTAAAGATGTTATTTTGACCGAGCGGTGGTGTAACCGCGACCGAGCAGTTATTCCCCGACTAATACCCGATTTGCCCCAAACTTTGGCCGGATCGCGCCACCGCTATTCAATCGGGAAAACTCTAAAGCGACCGAATACAAAGAGGAAGAAGACGTACAGAAGAGGCATTGGATTTATTATTTACACATATAAGTAGGAAGAAAGCAGTCACGTTTATTTACAGACGAGATTAGATACACAGTGCAACGCTAGCTTACCTACAGTCTTAATTAACCCAGAGACAGAACAAACAAGGACAGACTCACTCGGGGAATGATGATAGGACTGGCGGGAGATGGATGGCTGGCGGGATAGGGAGGTCCACTGGTCCTTCAGCATGATTGACTCGTTGGGCAGCCGCCGCTCCTCCGCGGCCCTGCTCCAAACTGCCGTCCAGGCCTCACGCTGCTGTGGCTGCAGTTTTGGTGGCTCCAGCTGCAGCAAATGCAGTTGCGGTGGCTCGAGCTGCAGTTCAACTCTGGACTTCTTGGTTGGACTCAACTCCTTGGACTCCCTCTCGTCTCTCGGTAAAGGCTCATCTCTCTGGGACACGCCCTGCCTGCGGGTTATATAGGCCCCGCCCCTCAACCGTCGTGAACCTCCTCGATGTTTCTCTCCACACCCTCTCCAAGTCCAACCCCTTGTTCGTGGTTGGTTGAGTGGGGCTGACTCACTCCTCCCCTCTATGACGAGGTGGGGACCCTAGTCTAGTAGGAAGACTAGGTCCCCCTGCACCCCCCGGAGATATACTTCTAATCAGTGTTTCTAGATTGGAAAAAATGTGTAGAAAATGACTAGCTATGGCCCCAAGCTGAAAACATGTCCCACATACCATTTTTATGCAAATTACTGCTGCCATTATCAAAAAAACGATTTTTGACATATCTCAGCCAATATTGCAGATAATTGAAAAATGAAGGTGTCTAGACCCATGTTTTGAAGGGCATAGATCATGATAGAACTATTCATAACATGATTACATGTGTCTATGGTATACTAGTATGCATATTAATGCTGTAATTACAAAATAATCAGTTTTACAAATGATAAGGATACGTTAATACTGCAGATAACTTAACATGGTACATAAGGGGTCTAAACCCAGGTATTTTCAAGGTTAAATGTCAACAAGATGCTCCTGAGTCTTGCATAGGGGCGGGACATTGGCAGTAACATTGGTACCACTCAACTTTTCTTCCCACCATTGACTTTGTATTGCGAGAGATTTTCACTTGCTTATTTAAAGGTTTCTCACCCAGCCCACGTAAAATCTACCAACTCCTGCTGTTAACTCCCAAACATATTTTTTTATGTTATCCAATCACAGTGCAGAAATGACAGACTAGAGATCCAAATTAGTGCTGCTATAGCTGCCATTTTACATTTCCATCCATGTAACATGCGCGCTCGCGCGCTCGTATCAATTGGTAATGTCGCGCGCTCGTATCAATTGGTAACGTTGATGTTATTGAATACCTCAGTTGAAAGTTCAGTCTTCCATTCCATCTGTGTGTTGTTCTTGGTATTCATCCTCCAATCTAGCCAGGTAAGATGCTAACTATAATGTTACTCACACTCTTGACTTCAGTTTCTGCATGAAATCATAAACAGGCAGAATAACAGCTGAGCCAGCTAGCACCATGTTAGCTAACGTTAAAGCTAGCCTCATCTATGTACAGTATGTTCCTAATGTCGGTGTAACTTAAACTTTTGTTAATGCCAAACATGAGACATATCTGTTGACTTCTGTATATGAATTGAACCAGAAAGAGGCACGACAGCTGAGCTAGCTACAGTAACTTAGCACAATGTTTCATTGGCCTAGATAGCTAACGTTAGTGTGGAAGAATTTAGATGTTTTAGCTATTAGCACTTTTGATGCCACTAAACATGGTTTAGTCAGCTAAAAAGTACCCTAGTGTAGAACATGACTCAGAACCTCTGTTACCTCACTGAAAACTCAGAGCCTCCTTTCACAGGCACTTTTAACATCATTCGTGATTTCTTATTTGTCATTTAACAGTGATGGTAGACATCGACAGCAAGCATGCCCAAAAGAAAACGGAGTGTAGAACCTGCAGCCCAAAGCTCTCCTCCTACATGCATCCTTCATGTACCATCCATGTCTGATCATGGGGATTTCACGCCCCTCCGTAAAATTAAAGGATCTGCTTCAGAAAAACTGCAACTGCTTCAAAAGATCCGGGATAGACGTCTCAACCAACCGCATGACTCCCCATGTCGTATGCAATCAGTATGTGATCAGATCCCGGCAACTCTTCCTGATGACCTAGAAAGAGTAGGATATCACAGCAAGTGTTATAAGCACTTTGTCCGCCACTTTCATCGTCTGGGAGATGATACAGAACCAGGGCCATCAACCTCATCATGGCATCACTCTCCTCGTAAACCAGGAGGTTCTGCTGAACCCATCTTCCCGCCAGAGTGTATATTTTGTGAGAAAGTTGAGACCAAAGATGCTCATCGCAATACTGAGAGGCCTACAACCTTCCCATCCTTTAAAAACAAAGAAAATGCATGGGAGCAAATCGAAACACGGGCTGAGAAAATGGGTCTCTATCGACTCCATCGAAAGGTGAAAAACAAAGACCTCTTTGCATGTGAGGCCAAACACCATCCGTCATGTTTTAAAGCTTTCCGCACAGCATTCTACAACTATGAGCGTGCGATTCACAGAGCCGAAGCACCAAAGGAGCAGGCTTGCATGTCAGCCGCCCATGAAAAGGCATTCAACTCAGTACTGGAACACATTCAAACCCAGGTCATCCAGCAGAATAAAGTTCTACAGCTTTCTTCCTTGCGCTTGCTCTATGTCGAGGAACTGAAACTGAATGGATATGAGAACTCAAATTATCGGTCAGAGAAACTACTGAAACGCCTACAGAATGACCCAATCAAGGAGCATATCCACTTCACGAAGGTTGATCATGACAAATGTGATGTCATTTCTTTCTGGCTTGTGCACAGCTCAAACATAACAGTTTCCAATGCTCTCGCACGAGCATTCACACTCGGAAGCACAAACAAGAACCAAAATGTTGCCCTCCAACTTCGCCAGGGTATTCTACAGGCTTTCAGAGAGTGTAAAGACCAACCATGGCCACCAACAGCTGAAGACATGGAGCTCAATCCTGAAGACATCCTACCTCCAGACCTTGTCCGCTTTCTCAGCGTGCTAATGACTGGCAAGGAGGGCATCGAGACAGAAAAGGTGAAGCGTCTGGTCTTCTCCATTGGACAAGATCTGTGCCGTGCAGTGTCAGATGGAAAATGGAAGTTACCAAAGCACATTCTCCTCTGTGTGACTGTAAGGCACCTGTTCCGAAGCAAACAGCTCACCACAATACTACACAGGCTTGGACACTCTGAGAGCTACGATTTCGCCTTGGAGTTGGAAACTGCTCTCGCCAAGGTCCTGGATGAAGTCTCAACTTATCGTACACCACAAATTGTGACAGGAGAGGGCAACCTTGTATTCCACTGTGAGTGGGACAACTTGAATAAAACCACTACCAGTGTGCACGGCAGCAACATTGTAAACAGTGCTGGAGGAATCATGGTGCAGGAGGTCAAGCCCGGGTTCGAGAGCAGCAAGGACCGAATGCTACCTACCATCAATAGGTCACAACAGCGTAGCCTGAAGGTCGACACACCAAAAACTCTCCCACCCTTGCACTTTACTCGCGTTGGCCCGAAGTTCCCTGAAGGCTCATCATTCACACCGCCAGCAGAGAATGACACAGTCTATGCCACTACGATGCAAGAGTACTACATCTGGCTCTTCATCAGATACATCGGAAGCTGTGGCCTGCAGCCTGTGCCTGGGCTAGGGGGTTTCACCTCTGCAACTGGTTCTCCCCCACCCAGCAAATCAACAGTCGACTACTGCACGCCTATCCACCAACCGATCACAGACAACGCAGTTGTTCGTGAGCTACTGAAGCGTTCCGAGGCAGCAACTGCTGAGGTGGGTCAGAGATGGGTCCTGAATACATTTGATCTGGGTGTCTGCATGAAAGCCCTTCCCATCATCTGGCGCTGGCCAAATGAATTTGCTAGTCATGTAGTAACGATTGGACCCTTCCACACATCCATGAACTACATCGGGATGCTCACTGGACACAAGATGCGTGGTTCTGGATATGCAGAGATTCTCTTTGAGGCACAACTAGTAACAAGTGGATCTCTCAAAGGTGTTCTCAGTGGAAAGGCCTACGCAAAGTCCCTCTTTTGCCTCAAAACAGTGTGTGAGGCAATGGAGAGGCTGTTGATGGAGAGATTCACTGAGGAGGAGAACATCATGATCTCTGACCCTGCTGTGCTTCTCAGAATGACCCAGTCTTGCAACCGAGAGCCCACAACCGAGAGCAGCCGAGAGCCACCATGCCCACAACATCAAGCTGACGGTGTACCTGGATACAGGGTCAGGGAAGCATCGCCAACTTGTCAACGTCTCTGAGCTGGCAGAATCCCTGGGAGAGGACTACTGTGCCACTCTCCTGGGGTACTATGTGTTCAGCGGAGAAGACTGCACCAGTGCCTTCAAAGGGAAGGGAAAAGTCGGGCCCTTGAAAAAGCTGGAGAAGAATCCCAGGTTTCACAGGGCATTCGGTGAACTGGGTGACAACTGGGATGCCAACCCTGAGGTGGAGAGGCAGTTAGAAAAATTCACCTGTGTGATGTACGGCCAGAGTCGCGAGTCATCAGTGGACATTGTCCGTGCCAAGCTGCTACGAAAAATGGTGGGAGAGGACAAGACCCTCACATCCAAGTCCAAGGTTGATCTGGCTCGCCTTCCTCCATGCCAGTCTGCCCTGAAGCCGCACATCCAGCGTGTGAACCACCGCGTAGCATTGTACAAAAGAGCCGATCAACCTATCATCGAAAAGCCAAAACCTTATGAGGAGCAAGGATGGATAAGGACTGATGAAGGACTGTTGAAACCAATGTGGTCCAGTGGTCCCATCCTACCAACCTCACTGGTGGATCTTCTGAACACAGGAGAGCACGAAGAGGAGGAGGAAGAGGAAGGAGAAGAAGAGTTTGACTCTGACGATTTCGATGAAAATGATGATGACTGACTCAGTGTAGAATCACTAATGCTAATGATGTTTATCTAAAACAAGCAAGAGAAGAGTGGTCACATTGAGTGCTAGGACTATTTTGACAGTTGTAATATTTAGAAAAATAAAACTTTGTGTTAACGTCTGTGTAGACGGACCTTAATATGAGTCTATTATTTCGTAAAACTGTGATTATTTTGTAAATAAAGCACTAATTAGCATACTAGTATACCATAGACACATGTAATCATGTTATGAATAGTTCTATCATGATCTATGCCCTTCAAAACATGGGTCTAGACACCTTCATTTTTCAATTATCTGCAATATTGGCTGAGATATGTCAAAAATCGTTTTTTTGATAATGGCAGCAGTAATTTGCATAAAAATGGTATGTGGGACATTTTTTCAGCTTGGGGCCATAGCTAGTCATTTTCTACACATTTTTTCCAATCTAGAAACACTGATTAGAAGTATATCTCCGGGGGGTGCAGGGGGACCTAGTCTTCCTACTAGACTACCCGCCTTTCTTCCCCAACCCTGCCTCGTGGTCAATGGCGGATGAAGAGAAAACCGCCCAAAATGCAGTTGGCAATGCGAATGGCAATTGACGAAAAGGGGGAATGGAAGTTTTGGGAGTGGGAATGAAGGGAATCTATCTCTTTCACTGGTGCAATGGAGTATTTCAATTAATGGGAGACACAGCCTTACCCTAAAACACATAATAAGATATAACTGTTGAACAGGGGTATTCTATGATTGGCTGTGGTGTGGATGCTTTATGGACTAATTATGGGACGCCCTTTGACCTTTACACAGCTCCGGAGGCAGGAGGCGCAGACTAATAATAACAATAATAATAATACACACAATCAAAGAAAAATACAGTCCTCATATCCGCAACAATATATATATATATATATATATATAAATATATATATATATATATATATATATATATATATAGGATGTTATGTTTGCCGAGCGGAGGCCCCGCGTCCTAACAGTTTCCCCGATTCACCCAAACGTTGGCCCGATCGCGCCACAGCTATTCAATGTGGAAAACTCTAAAACGACCGAATGTAAAGAGGAAGAAGAAGACATACAGAAGAGTAACGGGATTTATTATTACACACACAAGCAAAAAGGAGCAGTCACGGTTATGTACAGGGACATGAAAAAGCAGGTGACACAGTAAAAATTACTAGCTTATACAGACTTAATTGACTACCCAGGACAGAAGAAACAGAACAAACTCACGTACACCAAAAGGATGGAAATTGCAGGCAGGAATGACAGGAGGTGGGTGGCTGGAGGAAGGCACGGAGCTGGCTGGAGTTTGATCCCGCACGGGACGTCGGGCTGGACCTCGACGGCCGCCGATGCCACCGATCCTGTCGTGTGCACGGGGTAACGGGTCAGAGCTGCTTGGTGGAGCCAAGCCAACGCTGCTGGTGGGGGGTCTGGCGTGACGGGTTCTCTCTCCCTCTCTCACTAACTCCAGGACTCTTTCTCTCTTGCTTAGTCCAACTCTTCCTCACCACCGACAACTCAACGCAACCCCTCCACTCTACGCAACCACTGACCACCACTGACGACCAACCCAGCTCTGACCAAAAACCACACACTCAGCTCTTGTCATAGCTCATCTCGTAAAAGCTCATCTCCTGGACTCATCTCTTCAGACCTCAACACGCAGCTCAGCCTTGGACCCTTTCAACTCAGCTCTTGTCATAGCTCATCTCCTTGTCTGCTTGGGGAACGTCCCGCGGCGGGTTATATAGGCCCCGCCCCTCAACCTTCGCGAACCTCCTTGATGTTTCTCTCCACACCCTCTCCAAGTCCAACCCCTTGTTCGTGGTTGGTTGAGTGGGGCTGACTCACTCCTCCCCTCTATGACGAGGTGGGGACCCGCCTTTCTTCCCCAACCCTGCCTCGTGGTCAATGGCGGCAATTGTTGGTTGGCAATGCGAATGGCAATTGACGAAAGGGGAAATGGAGGTTTTGGGAATGGGAATGAAGGATGAAGGGAATCTATCTCTTTCACTTGGTGCAATGGAGTGTCATTCTAATGGAAGACAAGGCCTTACCCTAAAACACATAATAAAGATATAAACTACTGAACAAGGGTATTATAGTGTCCTTCAATGGATGCTTTATGGAATTAACTACCGGGACGCCCTTTTTACCTTTGCACAACTCTGGAGGCAGGAGGGGCCATATTCAAGCAATATTACACAATCAAAAAAATACAATCCTCATATCCGCAACACTGCACCCTCCTCCTCTTAGGCACGTCCCGGGCCTATAACTTTAATTTAGTGTGACACGTAGGTGTAGTTCCCTCTACTTTTAACCTGACCCTGAGTGCGACAGTTTTAAAACATAGATAAATATGTCCCGCTGCTCCATTGCACCCTACCTAACAGACTCACGCCCACAGTTAACCGAATTGCGGATTGGTCTTCAAACTACACACTGACGGTGGGGAGCATTATTTACAATTGACGCTACTTTATTTACAAAACGCAACCCAGGACCTGTGATTGTTCTTTCTGGGGGGGAGACAGTCTGCTCTGCATCGACGCACCATGAAAGCACCCAAAAACGCACCAATACATCCTCAAGCACCAATCGGTGCCAAGTCATCATAGTTCATCAATAAAAATAAATCAACAACCCCTAACCCTGCAGGTGGTCTCTTGCTCTTCGGCTCCCTCTGCTGGCTATTATTATTTCTTCCAGTTGTTGTCTTTTTCCTTTGCTGGTGGCCTATTTGCAATAAAATGCACCTAACGTGTCCGTTTTTTATTTCTTTATTTATGGCCCACAGGGCCGACTACGTGTGGTTCACCTGTGGGGCATCGGTGCCCTGTGGCCAAGGTCCGCCAGCAAGATTTCGGGCCCTCATGGCCGGTTCCAGCAGAGGGGCCATGCCCCAACCCATGGGGTCCATAGGTGGTGCTCGGCCACAGACATGTGGTCCATAATGTGGTGCATCGATGCAGACCGCTGGTTCTGGGAGTTCCGGGCGCACAATGGCGGACTCACGCACGCTCCCATGTTGGTGTCATGTTGGTGTCAAAATTAAATTCCGGGGGTTGTCCTGTCGGTGCATATTCAAGAACATTATGGGTATTGACGTGGCCGTCCATGGCGAAAGCAGCTTTGTCGCCGATAACGAGATACCGCAAGAAATTGACATCTGCTTCGCAACGTGCTATCAACCATCCGGCAGGCACCAGCCTCCTGGCAAAATCCCCTGGCGTAAGTTGATGCTGGATGTGAATCCGATATGGATGTTGGTGGAGGTCCACTCTTATGATTCGGTTGAATGTTGCCGAAGGCAATCCCGTCCCATTTTGTCTTGCGCTGGTATCTCTAGGATGCTCCAAAACTTGCTGCCTTACTGCTGCAATGTTCATTTCCGATCGCCCAGTGCGCCTCCTACCAGAATTCCCCTTGTTGCAGTTGAGGCTTGTGCCATGGTCTTGGTATTTTCTAACATTCGCCCAGATGGTTTTGGCTGCTGGAAGCTCCCGTTCTGGGAAACGTTCCCTGAACGCATCACGAGTTCGCTGCAAACTTCCATTTTGGTGAAAGGATGTAACCACGAAGGTCCGCTGTTCAGTCGTAAGTTGAACCATCTTTTCAATGACTCAGACTGTCTCTAAACCCATACACTGTAGGCCCATCTTAAATACACATCTTAAACAAAGGATGACACAACCGACGATTACCAGACCAGCTTAACAATTTTACATAATCAACTTGGCAGTCGACAAATAATGCGTCCATTTAAAACTGTCTTGCACCGATTAGCCAAACTTGTAAAAATACGATTTGAACTTGTCATTTTCAATGAACATGCACTCGGTCATGTGTGACAGCAATGATGCATGAAAGGCATCAATGGAAAGCTGAGGATCTCCTCATAATTGGTAAACCACATGTAAATTGTCAAACTAAATAACCTTTGCACATTAACCCCTTGAATTCGGATTACCTTTTTTTTGATACGCACTGTATATATATATATATATATATGGGACAATTTCTCTTTACGCAAGTTTAACATGGGGATGAAAATACGTTTCTCGCCTTCGACTGGACGAAATCGTCTGCAAATTTCAGAAGTTAATGCTTTGTACGTTGAGGTAAAAATGATGTGAAGATAAACTGATTCGATTTTGGGGGCAAAGGTCAAAGTCTGTAATAGGTCTACAACTTGAGATCGGCTAAAGTGATCTAATTCAAACTTGGTGCAGATATGTATAATGATGTAAAGATTAACTGATTATATTTTGGGGTCACGAGGTCGAAGAGTGTCGTTATAGCTTCATTTCTTCCTAACCTCGTTACCCCTTCCTGCACAGTGGTCCTGTGAAGTTTTTTTGTTTGAGGACTAGGTGAAGGTTTTGCCAGTTTTTTCCTCTTCTTCCTTTTCTTTGTAGCCCTTTACATTCAGTGGCATTCAGCCTTGTTTCGAGTGAACTTCAATAATATTTTTAAAAAGTTAAGTTCTAAACTGTGCAGCGGATGTTCAGCACAGAGTGTCCCTGGTGGCACAAGCATTTGGTAGACTTCGAGATAAAATTTGGAATTTGTCTTATGTGTCGAGACAGCTGAACACGAGATATTGTACAAGGCCGTTATTTTGTAGATCGCCATCTATGGATCCAAAGCCCCGACTCTGAGAAGTGCGTTGAGAATCGAGGACGAGGGAGGAAGGTCACTGCCATGTGAGATGCAGGGGGGCTGGCTTCAGCCCTGTGCAATTACATCAAGATCCTAAAGGGTGTTTGGGTCTTAAAAGATCTTGGGGGGGGGGGGTGGGGGGGGGCTTAAAACGTCTTGGGGGGGAGGGGTCTTTAAAGGTCTAAAAGGTCTCATCAGTGTAATAAAGGGTCAAAATGTTTCAGAGGTCCATTAAAATAGAACGTGATTAATAGACGCACGTGTAGTCGGGATGCAATTGAAGTTCAAACAGTACATAATTAGTAGATATAATCACATGGCTTCACGGACGAACAGCAATTCATGGACCGTGTTTTTCGTTTGTATATAAACAGATATACATAAATATCAAGTGAATCAGTTGAAAATCGATGATTTATGACTTTATGTGGCCTTGACCTTTGAACTTTTGACCTCAAAAAATGCTTCCAGCTTATCACGACCACGACTGTGAGCTATCAGGTGGTCAGGTTTTGTGAAGATCGGAGTAAAGAATGTGTCCTGCAGGCCAAAAATGTGATGGACATTGTGAGAGCCGAGTGGAACTGCGAAGAGCGCGGCATGCTGGGAAGGGTTCTGATGTTCTGTCGTTCACTACAAGGTCAATAGAAGGTGTTGTGTGCAACTCCAAGCTTCGTGTCAGTCGATGATTGAAAAACTAGATGGCATTCACAGAATACTTACCCTGCGCAATCAACTTGGTGCGAGCCAACTCTTCTGTTTTTGAAGGGTTTTTTTCTTTTTTGTATACAAGATCGAGGCTCGTGAAAGCGCATTAAAACATTAATCACACAAAAAGTCAAACCGACACATAAAACACAAAATAAGGGGAGTGGCAGACAAGATGGGGAGAGAGGGGGAAGGAAACAAACACAACATTTGAGAGCAGGGACATCGAGAGAACTGTGGGAGGGAGAGGGCTTGGGGGGAGGTAGGAGAGGTATAAAACATATGGACACTGTAAGGACTTCCAGGAAAGAAGTTGGAATTTCAAAAAAGTGGATCTGGGGTGAATTAGCGGGGGTAGAAAAGATCAAGGTTTTGGATGGGGGAAGATAAGAGATGGTGGTGAACAGCTGTTTTAAAGACCTGGAGGGAGGAGTGGGATTGAAGGCAATGGGGGAAGAAAATGGGGTTACAGAGGCGGGAGAAAAGGGGAATGAAAGAGTGAAGGTGAGCAGAGAGCCTAGATTTTGGCAGTTTTACCATAAGAGGGTTGCTGGCAGATCTTGTGCGACCAGTAGGAATATTTGGGGGACAGAGCACAGAGAGAGCTGGGGGAGCAAGGCCGGAGAGGAGTCGGTAGAAGACAGAAAGACCACCAACCTGCCTGTGGCGAGTGAGTGAAAGGCCCTCGGAGTTAGCTTCATCACAGGAGATTTCAATGATTCTGAAAGCTTTGGTTTCAACAGTGTGAAGCCAAGTTAGGTGTGAGCCAGGAACACCAGCCCAGAGGGGATAGTATTCCATTGAGCTGTGGATGAAAGCCTTGTGTGCGGTGAGGAGCTCAGATGTGCCAAGGAAGGACTTCGCACGACGATGATGCCCAGTCGGTGACTGGCTTTGCAGGCCAGCTTGGACATGTGGTTTTCCCAAGAAAGATCATGGCAGATCGTGAGACCCGAAGGCTTGAGCGACAGAACTTCTTGGAGAGGATTGTTGAGAAAGTAGATGTGAGGGTTTTCCAGTCGGTCTTTTCGGAGAGACATAGTGAGAGTGTGAGATTTGTCAGGATTGAAAGACATGTTCCACTTGCTTGACCAGTCTGTGATTTTGTCCAGGTCTGCAGAGATTGAGGAGGCTGCAGACTGCCGATCTGAGGGATGAGGAATGGAGCGGCAGAGAGTGGAGTCATCAGCAAAGAGATAGAGAGGATTTTCCAGAGAGTCTGAGATCATTAATGAAGACCAAAAAAAGCACAGGGCCCAGAACACTACCTTGGGGAACTCCAGCCAGAGCAGGAAGGGGAGATGAGAGAAATCCATTCAGGGCCACATGTTGACTACGACCAGAGAGGAAGTCCGCAAGCCATGAGTGGAGATTTCCATGGATACCATAGGAGAAGAGTTTGGTGAGCAGAGCTGGGTGCCAGACTGTATCGAAGGCACGTGATATGTCAAGGGAGACAGCTCTGATTTCCTGTTTGGCATTGAGGACCTCCATCCATTGTTGAGACAGCAGAAGCAGCATGTCCAGAGTTGAATGACCTGGTCTGAATCCAAATTGATTAATCAGAGATCAAACCATTGAAGAAGAGGAAGGATTTGATATCCGAAGCCATGATGGATTCCACGACTTTGCTGATAATTCGGAGCAGGCTGATTGGTCTAGAGTTGCAAGGATCTGTTTTTGCACCTTTTTTGTGTAAAGCGGTAACGTTTGCTGATTTCCAAAATGCTGGCAGATGACCTTGAGCAAAAGAGAGGGTGAAAATAACAGAGAGAGGGTGAGATAGAGCGGCAGAGCAGGCTTTTAGAACCCGTGGGCTGATGCCGTCTGGTCCAGTTGCAGAATCAGAGTCGAGGTTTGACAAAAACTTCTCCACCTTGTCAGGAGAGAAGGACACAGACTCCAGGAGCAGTTGGGTTCGACTGGGTAAGGTGGGAACAGAGAGAGATGGGTTTGGGACACAAGATTTTGAGGCAAACACAGAGTTGAGGCATTCGGCTTTGTCACATGCGGTGTCAACTGTGTAGCCATTTGAGGTAAGGGAGGGGATGGAGGGGGAACAAACACCAGAAACGGATTTGACCAGATGCCACCAGGATTTGGAGGAAGGAGACAGGTTTGAGAGTTCATTCTTGAGTGTGGAGAGATAGTGCTTCCTGGCACTCCTAAGGGTAGACACACACTTGTTCCAAGCTTGGTGGAAGGAACTGAGATTGCCTTCAGTTGGATTTGCCTTCCAAGAGGCAAAGGCAAGTTGTTTCAGGGCAACTGCCTCACCACAAGATTCAGTGTACCATGGACGGGAGGAAGGGTACGACAACTGATCTGTGCATGAGAGAGAGCAGTTTGCCTTGGAAGAATTGATGTCAGAGGCGGTAGAGATGGGAGACCAGTCCAGATGATTGATGGCTGCTTGAAGACCGTGCCAGTCGGCCTGATTGAAATGCCAGACTCGTCGGCGCTGAGGAGGTTCTCTGAGAATGGCCAGAGAGATGTCCACTTTAACAAGCACATGATCAGAAGAACCGATTGGAGCAGAAGAAGAGCAGTAGACATTGCAGGGGAAGTTAGTCATAACCAAGTCTAGAAGAGAAGATACTCCATTGACTGAGATCCGGGTCGGGAAATTGACAGATTGTGTCAGTCCCAATGAGTCGCAGAAGTCCTTTGCTGAGGTGCATGGCTGGTGAGAGAGGAACCCACACCCAGCCAGCTGGCATGATGACAGTTGAAGTCGCCACATATGAGGAAGAGAGAGTTTGGATGAGTAGATAGAAGTTGGTCCATGTTGTCAGACAGCGAAATGTAAATGGAGTCATCACTGTTTGGAGGACGGTGCAGAACACATATGAACAAAAGTTGGGAGCGGAGAGGAAGCCATAGCCAGAGGTACTCCTGGGGGTGGGGTGGAGAGAGGGCAGTGCAAGGAGAGTGAGGAAGAGAGTTATTTGATCTAATATGGCTGCCAGACCACGTGATTGATGACATCATAATTTTATATTCTCCAATATAATCATGAAATTTTGAAATCCATTTCTTTGGCCATATCTCCACTTATAATTAACATTTTGAAATGGTTTTAAGTACTCAATGGGTTTGAAGCGCAGGCAGTACAACCGTGTAGCCAGAGCGGAAGACCCTTGTGGATGAGGTTGGCCTGCAATTAGTTAACCTCATATGAGCAGGGCTAATCTAGTCATGTGAGAATATTATTTGTTTGCATTGTTCTTTACTTGCAGACAACTGACTGGGAAATGCTGGGTTGAAGATCAACACATTATGCAGCTGTAGAAGTCAAGGCACAGTTGAATGTAGCTGTGACTATTGAATGTATCTGTCATCGTGGAATGTAGTTGTAGAACACCTTTAGTATAAAGAGGTCCATCAGCATTGTACCATACTTACCACTCGGTAGAGAGCATACCTCCACCTGGCTGAACAGTTTATGTTTTTTGTCCCACTGATAGGCCGGATCTGGATTCAGACATGAACCAAAATCTAATCGGCTTGTTATTGGCACTTAACCAGCTCATCCACCTAGTTTTGTCACAATTCATCCACAACCTTTTGAAATATCTTGCTTTATATCGTTTTTAACTGGATCACTCAATGGTGATGAATTACTTCAAACTTAAACATTCTTGGATTGATTCCGATCTTCACCAAAATGAAATTAATTAGTCCTTGTCACACACACAACCTGCCCACCAAGTTTCGTTCCAATCCGTCCGTAACTTTTTGAGATATCGCGCCTATCACTCATTCCTTATATCGTGACATATATCAGTTTTATCCCATCACTCAATGGTGAAAAATCACTTTTAAAGTTCTCTGATCCGGATCCAGATTTGATTCTTCACCAAAATTTACTAATGACGTCCTTTTCACATACTCAAACTCTCCACCAAATGTCGTCCAAGTTCGTCCATAACTTTTTGAGATATCCTGTTCGCAAACAGACGAAGACAGACATAACCTCCGCCCACCTTTGGTGGCAGAGGTAAAGATATGTCATAACAACATGACAAATCAGGTTTGGAAAACTTAGCATTAATCAGGTAGCAGTGGCTACAGCAGATTCGAACAACACTTGGAAAAATCCGAAAGTCAACTGGAAAAGTCACAAAATAACGGTGCAGATTATGCACAACAGTTTACGGTAATACTGACTGTAATACATGGGGAAATACTTACCTTTGATGAAATGGTTGCTACACACACACCAGCTCATACATACTTGTCATCATAAATACACCTCTGTTCTTCCCCAGTAATGGTGGTGGTATTACGGAGCCTTGTTCTTGAAGAGGTGACATTAATTGCACACTACCTATTAAACTGGTCTATATTTGGCAGGTTTTAAACTCCAAGAACTGCAAAAGACTGACACTGAATTGTATACAGGTGATGTCTATCCTGTAAATGTGGAATCCAGATGGCACGCTTCATCTCCCTCAGAAGCTTCAAGACATGCTTCTAGAAAGGAAGATTTGTCGAAGGCAGCAGACCCTCCAACAGGAATAAGCACCTAGACGAACTCGGACAGTTGCAAGAGATTTATTAGAGACACATGCACGGAAGAAGTTGTTTGGTGTATAAGCGAGTAACACCAATGTGACTGCAAAGTAACATCAATGCTCCTCACAGCAACACAAACAACTTCTCAAAGAACCACAATCAACCATTGCTTATATACCTTCTCAAAGCACAAAGGAATTCTGAACAACAAGCTGTGTGTAGCCTCACAAGGGAACAACTCTTACTCAAGGCTAAGTTATTTCTGTCTCCTATGCAAAGGCTTGACAGGGCATGATAAGATTCAGTCACACCTCTACCTTCGTGGACTTTTGGCAAGTTAAATTGCCTTTATAGGGAGGGGCTGTTTACCAAGGTCAGGCAAAGGCTGTTCTCTCAAATGTACTAAAAGCCAGATGGCAGCAGTTGCCAGGCAACAGTCTAGGGCTACCCTGGAAGTAGCACACTGGTTTCTTTTGCATGGACCACTGCTGCCTTTGTCAGGAAATTACTGAGTATGAAATCCCTGACAAACACCCCCTTTGTTAATAAACACCTTCATTTAAGAGGTTTATTAGCATTTTTGAAAACTAGGGATTTAATACATTTGTCCATTATCTGTGATGCATCTTATACCCTATAGGGTGAATGAAGTCCCTCCCTGGACAAGGGAATTCACACTGGCTGCGGTCGGGGTGCACGAAGTCCCTCCCCATGGAGCTGGGTCGATGGATCGCAAACGATAAGCAAATACCTCTATGGTCCCTATCCCCTTACCTTTAAAATTCGCAGACTAAAGCAGAGGAAAAGAGAGAAAGTTTTCCTATTGCAGGGTAATATTTCAAAAACAAAATTGTTATACTGAATATATAGACATGATTATTCATTCGCATATGTAGTTCATAAATGATTAAAATGGATTTATTGGCCTCTACTATATAATTTTGAGGCTATGTAAAAAGATATGTAAAGTTTGAAGGCAAAATCATTTGCAAAGCATGTGGGTAGACCAACGTCTCCAATACAAGAAGCAAAAACAAATGCAAACAGACCCATTAATAGGCAGGGTCTTTTAAAAGTAAATTGTAAGTGTAAAGTAAATATCTAGTTAGTAACAGGCATCTGCCTTTATTTTTCAATTGAAGCAAAGTGTTAATAAAGCTCTTGGTTGTAAAAGACAGTGTAATGCGTTGAAGTACGGTGGCGACCATCAACGCCTTTATTAAAACACAAGACACACTTCTCGAAACTTTTCCCTTTTAGGATTCACACATGATCACCTCTTCCGGCATGCACAGATAGCGATCGACTTCAAGGCTGACGTTACACAATCTTCGCCACTCGCGTTCGCTCGAGTCGGAACCGTCAGCTTGCTCCAGAGCTGTTTCCAGCTCACGCATGGTTTATTTAGTTAACCCTTGGATATAGGCTATTGGGCTTGTTGGACATGGTTCAATTGAATCGGGGGCAAGGGTTGGGGGCAAGGCGGAGTGAGAGTATGGAGGTGGCGGCTCTCGTACAGGGATGTCTCGTGTATCTATGGGGATGTTTCGTGCATCTTCCTTCCATTCCTGAACCACCATCTGTTGTTCACCGATACCTGTATTGCAAAACTTACTGATACACACGTATCAACACTTTCAAGCATCCAATAACAATGATGATCATGATTAAGAATCCCACGGCCACCATCAGCCAATGAACTATCTTGGACCCCCATCCTCTGAAGATACTTTCCAACCAGGCGCCTATCCCCCACTTCTCTCTATCCAATCTTTCTTCCTTCAATTTGGTACTTATCTCCCTCATCTTCTTGATAGCCATCCCTTTGTCGGGTCTGGAATCCAAGTGCAACATTTACCTTCAACAATCCCACAAACACCCCCCTTTTCTGCCAAAAGTAAGTCAAGCGTCACTCTGTTTTGCATTATCATTGTTCGCATCTTCACCACAGCATTCAACAATGCATGATCTGCCTCTATTGACTCATTTGTTACTTTCTCTAATACAAACGCTAGTTTATCTAATCGGTAACTGTTCATCACTGTACCTGCTCCTGGAAAGAAAACGCTTAGTGCCTTCTCCCATCCTGACCCGTGCAATGTCGTTTGGCCGTCCTTATCCCATAAGGCCCGTTTCCTCCTAGTCTGTTCAACTTCCATCAGGTACCCTTCTTTCATGAAATGTATTTGGGAGACCATTTAGGCTAGATAGCAGGTACCAACCCACTCCCTTGGCAGGTAGGGGTAAGCCTTGTCCCCACATACAAACATTGTTCCATGGGCTCCTACCTAAAGTCCGATAGGCAGCCCCCGTTGCCCCTTAAATATGAAGTCATTCTTGTAATCGGTCCAGTTGGTGTTACACTCACCCCCCGAGGACCGTCTCATGTTAGGGTGTATTGGCATGTTGACTTCCCTGCAAATTTATGCATATAGTTTTTATGGCCTGAGCTCTGGAGGCAGAGGGCTCCTTTTTTCCTGTTCAATTAGGTGTATGGGGCCGGGCATCTTTTCCTGTTGGATTTTGGGTGGCATCCTTCCCTCCTTTAACTCAGGACACACTTCTTCTTCTTCACTGAAGTCTTCTTCTGTCCCAGTCATAATCTTTAAACAGGGCTGGCCACCCCGCATGTCGTCCCCCAGGGAATACCTACTTTGGCCGCTCTTGTCTTTCCAACAAATCTGAGTAATAGGAAGGGAAATTGCTCTCATATGGATTCCATTCCTTGACAGTGGGACAGGGGTGCATGCCCAACAATTAGATTTATTGAGGGCCGCAGCTACCTGCCTGGATACCTGCCAAAAGGTGTTCCGCTCATGTTCGTGCTCATCTATCCGTTCATGCTCCCCTTTCTGCACCGTATTCTGCACCACCTGAATAATCTCACCATTCTCGTACAGTATCTCTGTAGTGAGGGTACCATTGAGATACAGCAGCCTCTTGACGAGTTTACTCCCGTTATACAGCTTCTCTTCGATGAACTCACCGCCTACAAACAGCACTCTCTTTTTTGTGAGCTCGCTGCTTTGATGGGTTTGATGGGCCAGCGTTATCACCCCCAGGAGGCTGAGGAGTAACTTCTGCATTGTCATCTCCTGTGCGTGGCGTGTACCCACGATGGCTTACCTTCAACTTTGACGGCGATATGCGATACAAGAAGTACCTGATGCGGTCCCGTCCACCTGGGCTGCAGTGCTCTAGTCCTCCTCCAATTCTTCACCAGTACCAGGTCATCTGGCTGAAAGGGGTGGCCCTGCTCTGTTGCGGGTTCAGGCATCACCGCCTTTACCTGTGTATGGAAACCTTTTGCAACTGTAGTTAAAGCTTTACAAAATTGCAATAGCGTGCCATCCATGAAATGCAAATCCATTTTTGTCAGATCAACTGGTGCCGTCACAGGCACTCTCATGGGTCGGCCCATGAGGATCTCATGCGGGGACAACCTCGTCTTTCTATTCGGCGCTGCCCTCATACTCATCAGCGCCAAAAGAATTGCTTCAGGCCATTTAAGGCTTGTGTCCTCACATATTTTGCAGATTTTATTTTTCAAAATGCCATTCTGACGTAACACTGCACCCACTGATTGCAGGTGATAAGCGCAGTGGAATCGCAGATTGATCTGTAGTGCTTTGCACAAATCTTTGTTAATGTCTGCAGTGAAATGTCCTCCCTAAAGCCTTGAAGTCGATCGCTATCTGTGCGTGCCAGAAAGGAATGCATATGAGAGCACCTCAGCAAAGGACTTCTGCGACTCATTGGGACAGACACAATCTGTCAATTTCCAGACCCGGATCCCAGTCAACGGCACATAATCTCTTCTAGACTTGGTTATAACTAACTTCCATGCGAATGTCTGCTGCTCTTCTTCTGCTCCAATCGGTTCTTCTGATCATGTGCTTCTTAAAGTGGATATCTCTCTGGCCATTCTCAGAGAGCCTCCTCAGTGCCGACGAGTCTGGTATTTCACTCTGGCCGACTGGCACGGTCTTCAAGAAGCAATCAATCATCTGGACTGATCTCCCATCTCTACTGCCTCTGACATCAACTCTTCCTGGGAATTCTTCCAAAGTAAATTGCTCTCTCTCATGCACAGATTTATCCCATCTTGTCTTCAGTTGTCATACCCTTCCTCCCATCCATGGTACACGGAATCTTGTGGTGAGGCAGTTGCCCTGAAACAACATGCCTTCGCCTCATGGAAAGCTAATCCAAGGAAGGCAATCTCAGTTCCTTCCACAAAGCTCGGAACAAGTATGTGTCTACCCTCAGGAGGGCCAGGAAACACTATCTATCCACTCTCAAGACTGAACTCTCAAACCTGTCTCCCTCTTCCAAATCCTGGTGGCGTCTGGTCAAATCTGTTTCTGGTGTTTGTTCCCCCTCCATCCCCTCCCTTACTTCAAATGGCAACACAGGTGACTCCGCACGTGAAAAAGCTGAATGCCTCAACTCTGTGTTTGCCTCAGAATCTTGTGTCCCAAACCCATCTCTCTCTGTACCCACCGTACCCAGTCGAACCCAGCTGCTCCTGGACTCTGTGTCCTTTTCTCCTGACAAGGTGGAGAAATTTTTGTCAAACCCCGACTCTGATTCTGCAACTAGACCAGATGGCATCAGCCCACGGGTCCTAAAATCCTGCTCTGCTGCTCTTTCGCACCCTCTCTCTGTTCTCTTCACCCTCTTTTGCTCAAGGTCGCCTGCCATCAGCTTGGAAATCAGCCAACATTACCACTTTACACAAAAAATGTGCAAAAACAGATCCTTGCAACTACAGACCATTCAGCCTGCTCCCAATAATCAGCAAAGTCATGGAATCCATCATTGCTTCAGATATCAAATCCTTCCTCTTCTCCAATGGCTTGATCTCAGATCATCAATTTGGTTTCAGACCAGGTCACTCTACTCTGGACATGCTGCTTCTGCTGTCTCAACAATGGATCCTCAATGCCAAACAGGAAATCAGAGCCGTCTCCCTTGACATATCTCGTGCCTTCGATACGTTCTGGCGCCCTGCTCTGCTTACCAAACTCTCCTCCTATGGTATTCATGGAAACCTCCATACATGGCTTGCAGACTTCGACACTGGTCATAGTCAACGTGTGGCCCTGAATGGAATTCTCTCATCTCCCCTTCCTGTTCAGGCTGGAGTTCCTCAAGGCAGTGTTCTGGGCCCTGTGCTTTTTCTGGTCTTCATTAATCATCGCTCCGACTCTCTGGAAAATCCTCTCTATCCCTTTGCTGATGACTCCACTGTCTGCCGCTCCATACCTCATCCCTCAGATTGACAGGCAGCAGTCTCCTCACTCTCCGCAGACCTGGACAAAATCACAAACTGGTCAAACAAGTGGCACAAGTCTTTCAATCCTGACAAATCCCACACTCTCACTGTCTCTTCAAAAAGGCCGACTGGACAACCCTCCCATCCATTTTCTCAACAATCCTCTCCCAGAAGTTCTGTCACTCAAGCTTTTGGGCCAAACTATCTGCCATGATCTTTCCTGGGAAAACCACATTTCAAAGCTGGCCTCCAAAGCCAGTCGTCGACTGGACATCCTCCATGGTGCGGTCCTTCCTTGGCACACCTGAGCTCCTCACCACATACAAAGGTTTCATACACAGCTTGATGGAATACTGCTCTTCCCTCTGGGCTGGTGCTCCTGCCTCACACCCAGCTCGGCTTCATGCGGTTGAAACCAAAGCTTTCAGAATCATTGGAATCTCCCGTGATAAAGTCCCTCTTCTGGTGAAACTGCCAAAATCAAGACTCTCTGCTCACCTTCACTCTTTCATTCCTCTTTTCTCCTGCCTCTGGAACAAACTCCCTCACTCTCTTCAATCCCACTCCTCCCTCCAGGTCTTTAAAACAGCTGTTCACCACCATCTCTTTTCTTCCCCCATCCAAAACCTTGATCTTTTCTACCCCTGTTAATTCACCCCAGATCCACCTTTTTGAAATACCGACTTCTTTCCTGGAAATCCTCGCAGTGTCCATTTGTTTTATACCTCTCCCACTTCCACCCCTTCCTCTGCCCCCTCCCCCAAGCCCTCTCCCTCCCACAGATCTCCCATTGTCCGTGTTCTCTCCCGTTGTTGTGCTTGTGTGTTTTCCTCTCTCTCCCCATCTTGTCACCCGCTCCCTTTATTATATGTTTCATGTGTCCATTTGTTTTTTGTGATTAATGTTAACTCTTACACGAGCGTCGATCTTGTATACAAAAAAATTAATGTTTGACCTAGAGTTGACCTTTGACCTTTTGACCTCAAATAGTTGGTTTCCCTATTTAGTGACTCAACGTGCAAATGCTGCTCAATGTTCAAGTCAATCGGATGAAGAATGGTGATTTTAGAAATTTGACCTCCAGATGACCTTTGACCTCAAAATAAATAGGCTTCTCAATTGTGACGACCTCTACAACTTGGTGAAGTTTCATGACGATCAGTTTAGAATTGTGAACTGTTGGCGACTGACAAACAAACCAAGAAACAAACAAACAAGACGACGTCATGCGGAGCACGATACTTGCAAAATTCGCCCCCTCCCCACCCCCCCCAAAAAGTTTTCCATTGATACAGCAAATTGTCCATTTCATCAAGATTAAAATTGACGATATTGATGAAAGCTCGGGTCAACAGGATGAAAAGTGACGATTTTTCAGATGAAAAATGATGATTTTAGAAGTTTCACCTTGAGTTGACCTTTGACCTTTTGACCTCAAAAATAGTTCATTTCCCAATTTAGTGACAATATACAAATGATATTCAATTTTCAAGTCAATTGGATTTAAAATGGCGATTTTAGAAATTTGACCTCCAGATGACCTTTGACCTCAAAATCAATAGGCTTCTCAATTGGGACGACCTATTGAACTTGGTGAAGTTTTGTGACGATCGGTTTAGAATTGTGACCTGTAGGCCGGTGACAAACAAACAAACAGACAAACAGACAGACAACCACAAATGCAACCGACCAATATACTTGAAAAATCTTTGATTTTGCAAGTAACAAGAAATATGTCGGGCATAGCATACTTGTGAAATCCCAAAAATTAGTTGTTGGCCTATGATGACCTCAAAAATAATTGGTGGTTGAATTCAGTGACCAGATATGCAAATCCTCTTAAAATTTTAGGTCAAGTGGATGAAAATTGATTTTGGAATATTTGGCCTCTCTTGACCTTTTGGCCTATGTTGACCTTTTGGCCTATGTTGACCTTTTGACCAATGTTTACCTCAAAAATAGTTGGTGGTTGAATTCACAAAAATAGTTGATGTTTGAGGAGGGGGGGTTGTGTGTGGGGTAGTCATGGTGTAGTCATGGGGTTGTGTGTGGGGTAGTCATGGGCATTGTTAGCTTGGATGACGGTTAATGGGGGGATTGTGGCAGCATTGTGAAGGAGGTGGGAAAAAACGACACTAAAATTGTAAACGGTCCTCTTGTCTGGCACATTTTCATCTATCAAAATTGAATTTAAAAATAAAAAAATTGTAAAAAAAAAGGTTTAAAACTAAAAAAAAAAAAAAGACTAAAGCATGTTTTTTTTTAACTTGTTTTTAAAAAAATCCTAGATCCACAATATTTCTTCAATCCTAACATCATAGCCCAGAAATATCAGATTCTGCTTCAAACGTTTTGCAAAATGATTTTAAAGGATCATAAATGCGTTGAAGTTGGAAACGATTCTAAATTCAACACAAAATCACAAGGTTATCAAAAACCAAGAGCTAACACATTTAACAGATCTGGAATGAATTTATGGACTACTGGTCTGTGTGAAGACTTGTGTCAGTGTGTGTTCGTTCGAGAACAACAGAGACACTGGATTCTGTGGAAGTCCTTTTTCACGGACTTCCTTATTATTGAACGTCAATGTGTCCATGTGAGTGAGTTTTTATTCACAGCTAAAATTGTAATTTGTGCTTTGAGCTTTTTACATTGCAGAAGATAACAGAAACATGAATATTGTTTTGTGGAATTATCTAGAGCTATAACAATGTTGCCTAATCTGTAAAAATGATAAATTAAGCTACATTGGAACATGTAAGAGATGTTAAAAGCTAGAAAGAGCTGATGATGGATGACAAAGGGAGATGCAGCTCATTCTGAGACAAGTACTCTGGGAGAAGGTGTGGAAAACGCACGGTCAGCGCTCTGGAATTGCTGGAATCAACAGAAACCTTTCTACGGATATAAGTTCCATGGCCCCACCTCTTCTCCTCGCTGAGACCTGCAGATAAGAATGACTTCCAGCCTGGCTATACAAACATATTCCTGGCCTTATGATGTGATTAATGAGAAACACATGGGTCCTGGCGTCGGCCTTTTATTAACTTTCTGACCTTGCACCAACTATAAGAGAGCTGTACCCTTGAAGAGCAGCAAGAAACTCATTTGATGTCTTGCGTGCTGTCCATTCAATGAAGTATTTGTTTAAATGCAAGTGAGTTTGTTCCAGCAAGTCTGATTAAATCGTTCACTAGAAAGTGATAGTCTCTGTCTCTCTGTTATCTTATTAGAGTAGAGATATTACATTCTGCAACAATTCCATGGACTAAACATAGATGATAGCAAACAAGTTTTCAACTTTCAACCCTCATCAGAGCTTGTTTCTTCTGCGATTATATATTCAGGCTGCCAGGTGCAAGCCTGCAGGCAGCCCCGTGCCACTTCCCCAGGTGAGTCTGGTTCCCAGCTCCATGCGAAACTCCTGAAGGAACGCCGAAGAGGAAGGGTGGTTGTCCACAATAGGGAGGACCGCAGACTTGAGTTTCACGATCAAATCCTTATTCACTTGTAGGCCGTACAAAAACCTTGTGTTTCTATGGTAAACGTGGTAAACGGGTGAGGGTGCAGTTTTGGTTTCCATGACCAGTGACGTGCTGTGCACCCACCAACTCTCACCCATGTGCCTAATGCCACACGTCCAGGTGGGCATGATGCCATCGCCACAGACGTCACATATAAACGTGATGGAAACAACGTCACTCATTACACTGAATTCAAGGGTATGAACAAAAACTTTACTTCCTGTGATAACAAGAATGCAACAGTGCAGGTTGCATGAAAAGGCCTTCATTGGGCCTATAGGTGTTCAACGGCAGGGCCTTGTTAACGATGGCTGAAAGCCATCGACTCACACCTCGTAAAAGATGACGTACATGACCTTTTGGGGCGAAATCCCAGTCTGTACCCAGCTGCTCCTGGACTCTGTGTCCTTTCCTCCTGACAAGGTGGAATAGTTTCTTTCAACCCTCGACTGATTCTGCAACTGGACCTGACGGTCCTAAAATCCTGTTCTTCCGCTCTTTCACTTCCTCTCTCTGTTCTCTTCACCCTCTCTTTTGCTCAAGGTCATCTGCCATCTGCTTTGAAATCAGCCAACATCACCACTTTACACAAAAAAGGTGCAAAAACAGATCCCAGCAACTACAGACCAATCAGCCTTCTCCCAATTTATCAGCAAAGGCATGGAATCCATCATTGCTTCGGATATGAAATCTTTCCTCTTCTCCAATGGCTTGATCTCTGATCATCAATTTGGTTTCAGACATGGTCACTCTACTCTGGACATGCTGCTTCTGCTTTCTCAACAATGGATGGAGGTCCTCAATGCCAAAAAGGAAATTAGAGCTGTCTCCCTTGACATATCAGCTTATGACATATATCAGCATATGACATATCCCTTGACAGGGGTTGACTCAGCCTGTCATCCTTCCGAGGTCGGCAAATTGAGTACCAGTTCACTGGTAATTCCCTGTGTGTCGCAAGAGTCGACTAACAGGGTTGGTGGCAGGAAGGGCATCCGGCCGTAAAACATTGCTTCAAAAAGGGGACCATGGTGCCCGAAAAAGGCCAACCCCTGCTTTGCAGGGAAAAATGGCCTCTAAAGGTGGTTCTTCCCTTGACATATCACGTGCCTTCGATATGGTCTGGCACCCCGCTCTGCTCACCAAACTCTCCTCCTTTGGTATCCATGGAAATCTCCACGCATAGCTGGCGGACTTCCTCTCTAGTCATAGTCAACGTGTGGCCCTCAATGGGTTTCTCTCATCTCCTCTTCCTGTTCAGGCTGGAGTTCCCCAAGGCAGTGTTCTGGGCCCTGTCCTTTTTCTGGTCTTCATCAATGATCTCTCTGACTCTCTTGAAAATCCTCTCTATCTCTTTGCTGATGACTCTACTCTCTGCCGCTCCATTCCTCATCCCTCAGATCGGCAGTCTGCAGCCTCCTCACTCTCTGCAGACCTGGACAAAATCACAGACTGGGCAAACAAGTGGAACATGTCTTTCAATCCTGACAAATCTCACACTCTTACGATGTCTCTCCGAAAAGACCGACTGGACAACCCTCCCATCCACTTTCTGAATAATCCTCTCCAAGAAGTTCTGTCACTCAAGCTTTTGGGTCCCACTATCTGCCATGATCTTTCCTGGGAAACCACATTTCAAATCTGGCCTTCAAAGCCAGTCGCCGACTGGGCATCCTTCGTCGTGCGAAGTCCTTCCTTGGCACACCTGAACTCCTCACCACAAACAAGGCTTTCATCCGCAGCTCAATGGAATACTGCTCTCCCCTCTGGGCTGGTGCTCCTGCCTCACACCTAGCTCGTCTTCACGCTGTTGAAACCAAATCGTTCAGAATCATTGGAATCTCCCACGATGAAGCTAACTCCAAGGGCCTTTCACTCACTCACCGCAGGCAGGTTGGTGGTCTTTCCGTCTTCTACCGACTCCTCTCCGGCCTTGCCCCCCCCTCACCCCCCCCCAGCTCTCTCTGGGCTCTGTCCCCCAAATATTCCTACAGGTCGCACAAGATCTGCCTGCAACCCTCTTATGGTTAAACTGCCAAAATCAAGACTCTCTGCTCACCTTCACTCCTTCATTCCTCTTTTCTCCCGCCTCTGGAACAAACTCCCTCACTCTCTTCAATCCCACTCCTCCCTCCAGGTCTTTAAAACAGCTGTTCACCACCATCTCTTTTCTTCCCCCATCCAAAACCTTGATCTTTTCTACCCCCGCTAATTTCACCCCAAATCCACTTTTTGAAATACCAACTTCTGTCCTGGAAGTCCTTGTGTTTTATACTTCTCCCACCCCCCCCCCCCCCTCCCACGCCTCCTTCCCCCAAGCCCTCTCCCTGCCACACATCTCCCGATGTCCCTGCTCTCAAATATTGTGTTTGTGTGCTTCCCCTTCTCTCCCCATCTTGTCTACCGCTTCCTCCTTTGATATATTTTGTTTGTCTGGTTGATTTGTTTGTGAAATAAATGTTAGCTCTTTCACGAGCCTCGATTCAGTATACCAAAAAAAAAAAAAAAAAAAAATTAAGAACCAAGTAGCAAACAAGATGTGTTACTAACGGGATTGGTTTTATTCGTCAATTTAACAGATCAATGCCAGGATAAAAGAGAAGGGAAAACCAACAGACATTGTACAACATACATTATGAAGCACTTTTCAGGTAACAGACATTTGTTGTCCGTAACTCTCTTGGGCGTCTCAAAGTTTCCTCGAAACACTCCGGCAGATGGAAATTCCATCACACACACTGCTCACACAAAATAGTACAACACAGTTTGTTACAATCAATGCAAATGCTCTTCAACCACCAAGAATTCCACCATCTTGGAAAATGAGGCTCCAGACGGAGACGCGTGAGGAAGGGCTGAGAGCAAAAGAGAGGAGGTAGAGACCACACAAACACACACCTCTACACATGTGACCGCAGTCCTCAAAGGGTAGTGAACGGTAGTCGGTGGATTTGTAAAAGTTTACATGAGCACAGCTAGGAGCGGCCATAATGAGCAGGTAGAAAGATGGAATCATTCCACTCGAGGGTGATGCAATCCTCCTGACAGGTCGACTAAAGGTGGGAGTACCCACACAGGTAATGCCTAATTACCACCCATGGAAGGTGTGTCGCACACTGGTCCTTGTAGTGGAAACAATTAAAAAAATCATTGGCTTTGTATTCCTGGTGAGCGAGGTGTATGCGTTCTCGAGCAGGTAAGAAGCACACGTGACACTTTTGTGGGTTACCTTGGTGCGTGTAATAAAACGAACAAGGTTCAATGTCGAGGCATGCGAACACGAACACACCACTTAGCGAGCGCTCTGCAACAAACTTGGGAACCGAACACACCTCTGATCCTGATGGTATACGAGTACACGTATGTGACGTCACACGAGAACGTCTTCATTATCGACGGGACGGTTTGTTTATTGTGACCCACCGGGCAGGACATCTCATCAATCCACGTGCGCACAAATCGCCTCCGAACTCCGACCCGAACCTGTAACATCCGAGATCCGACCGAGAGATCTGTCCGAAAGGCCGGCATGACGTTACGTGTATGACGTCATTACTGTAGCATGTAAACTAAAATATCGTGGCATTTTGTGATAGATAGACGACCAAAATGAAAGGCCTCCGAAAGGCCACGCAGTAACACTCAGGATTGACCGGTGAACGAAGTCTCTTGTTGAAGACTTTAATTATAATAACTCGATGGTATTCACAGAATACTCACCCTGCACAGTCAACTTGGTGTGAGCTAACTCTTCTGTTTTTGAACGTTTTTTTTTCTTTGACTCAATATGGCTGCCAGACCACGTGACCAATTACATCATTAATTTATATTCTCCAATATAATTGTTGCGTAGATCATGCTCAATAAATTTCAAAATGATCAGACTAAGCGTTGTCCTTGTCGAATTATGACGTCATAAATTAAGGCACCAATGATGTCATCATTAACAAGACTTATTCACCATATGGACTTATTTACAATGAGAAACGTTTCGTTTTTTCCATTGAGCTGTTTCGGAGATATCGAGGTGTAACGTTTTTCCAAGATGGCGCCTGTACCACGTGACCTATGATGCACAATTATGAATAAAAATTATACAGGAGGAGGAGCTCCATGGTGAGAATTTCGTGTCCATTGGACTAACAGTTGCAGATAACATTTTTTTTTCATACTGATCGGATCACGCGTTGTACTTGTCGAATTATGACATCATAATGAAGGCACCGATGATATCGTCATTAACATATCTTATTTCCCATGGGGAGTACTTCACAAGGAGCCTTGTTTAAATTTTTCCATTGAGCTGCTTCGGAGATATAGAGGTGTAATGTTTTTCCAAGATGGCGTCCGTACCGCGTGACCAATGATGCACAATTATGAATAAAAAAAATCCAGAGGGGGAAGAGCTCCTAAGGTAAAATTTCGTGTCAATCGGACCAACAGTTGCAGAGAAAATGGATTTTTAAAATGCTGACACATACGTACGCACCCGAATGCCTAGCCTTGATTTTCGCTTTGTGAGCACACGGTAATATACCACAGACAGTGGCCATTGGCCAATAACATCGCATGGATACGGTCAGGAGTGGCCAATGGCCAATCACATCGCACGGAAGCTGTCACGGGCACGAACATAGGCCGAAGATCACAAAATTAGGAAATGTTTCAAGGCAATTCACCATAGAAATGTAATTTGTGAATATTTTTAACTAGTCATGAGTCCTGTGAGAAGATAACAACAACTAGTCATGAGTCCTGTGAGAAGATAACAACAACTAGTCATGAGTCCTATGAGAAGATAACAACAACTAGTCCTGAGTCCTGTGAGAAGATAACAACCAGTCCTGAGTCCTGTGAGAAGATAACAACAACTAGTCCTGAGTCCTGTGAGAAGATAACAACAACTAGTCCTGAGTCCTGTGAGAAGATAACAACAACTAGTCATGAGTCCTATGAGAAGATAAAAACAACTAGTCATGAGTCCTGTGAGAAGATATCAACAACTAGTCATGAGTCCTGTGAGAAGATAACAACAACAACTAGTCATGAGTCCTGTGAGAAGATAACAACAACTAGTCCTGCGTCCTGTGAGAAGATAACAACAACTAGTCCTGAGTCCTGTGAGAAGATAACAACAACTCGTCCTGAGTCCTGTGAGAAGATAACAACAACTAGTCATGAGTCCCATGAGAAGATAACTAGTCCTGAGTCCTGTGAGAAGATAACAACAACTAGTCATGAGTCCTGTGAGAAGATAACAACAACTCGTCCTGAGTCCCATGAGAAGATAACAACTAGTCCTGAGTCCTGTGAGAAGATAACAACAACTAGTCATGAGTCCTGTGAGAAGATAACAACAACTCGTCCTGAGTCCTGTGAGAAGATAAAAACAACTGGTCATGAGTCCTGTGAGAAGATAAAAACAACTAGTCATGAGTCCTGTGAGAAGATAACAACAACTAGTCATGAGTCCTGTGAGAAGACAACAACAACTCGTCCTGAGTCCTGTGAGAAGATAAAAACAACTAGTCATGAGTCCTGTGAGAAGATAACAACAACTAGTCATGAGTCCTATGAGAAGATAACAACAACTAGTCCTGAGTCCTGTGAGAAGATAACAACAACTCGTCCTGAGTCCTGTGAGAAGATAAAAACAACTAGTCATGAGTCCTGTGAGAAGATAACAACAACTAGTCCTGAGTCCTGTGAGAAGATAACAACAACTAGTCATGAGTCCTGTGAGAAGATAACAACAACTAGTCCTGAGTCCTGTGAGAAGATAACAACAACTAGTCCTGAGTCCTGTGAGAAGATAAAAACAACTAGTCATGAGTCCTGTGAGAAGATAAAAACAACTAGTCCTGAGTCCTGTGAGAAGATAACAACAACTAGTCCTGAGTCCTGTGAGAAGATAACAACAACTAGTCATGAGTCCTGTGAGAAGATAACAACTAGTCCTGAGTCCTGTGAGAAGATAACAACAACTAGTCCTGAGTCCTGTGAGAAGATAAAAACAACTAGTCATGAGTCCTGTGAGAAGATAAAAACAACTAGTCCTGAGTCCTGTGAGAAGATAAAAACAACTAGTCCTGAGTCCTGTGAGAAGATAACAACAACTAGTTATGAGTCCTGTGAGAAGATAACAACAACTAGTCCTGAGTCCTGTGAGAAGATAACAACAACTAGTCCTGAGTCCTGTGAGAAGATAAAAACAACTAGTCATGAGTCCTGTGAGAAGATAACAACAACAACTAGTCATGAGTCCTGTGAGAAGATATCAACAACAACTAGTCATGAGTCCTGTGAGAAGATATCAACAACAACTAGTCATGAGTCCTGTGAGAAGATATCAACAACAACTAGTCATGAGTCCTGTGAGAAGATATCAACAACAACTAGTCATGAGTCCTGTGAGAAGATATTAACAACAACTAGTCATGAGTCCTGTGAGAAGATATCAACAACAACTAGTCATGATTCCTGTGAGAAGATATCAACAACAACTAGTCATGATTCCTGTGAGAAGATATCAACAACAACTAGTCATGAGTCCTGTGAGAAGATATCAACAACAACTAGTCATGAGTCCTGTGAGAAGATATCAACAACAACTAGTCATGAGTCCTGTGAGAAGATATCAACAACAACTAGTCATGAGTCCTGCGAGAAGATATCATCGTTGTTGATTGCCTTGCATCCAATAATATGGAGGAGTTCCGGATGGGTTAGTGGAGGCCCAGTTCATAATAGCGATCATTGCTGTGCTCAATGTAAACGAATGCTTTGTTGATTGGGGAGATGAATGGTACAATGAAAGATTTTAATTGTTTCCCCACCAAAGCTCACAGAGGAAGCCCAATAATGATATTTTATAAACGGAGAGTTTTACAGGACGTATTGGGAGCTGTTTGTAAGTCGAGAACATTATCATATAAATGTTAATAAAATCCACATAACATGGTGAAATAATAACAAATGGTTTGCGACATAATAACGCAAATACAGCACAACTCAGAGATAAAGAAAGACACATACAGTTTCTCTTTGCTTGTATTCTTCAACGCTGTGTTTGTCTATGTTGTGAAATGGTCAAAACTGTCCAAGTACTCAAGAACAGCCTGGTAGCAGAAGTTGTACTGTTCCTGTGAAAAGGAACCATGGGGATGGCAAGTGGGAACAAGAAAGAGCAATCAGAGATTGCAGACCCTCGCTAGGACGTGTTTGTGTGGTGTATGTTGTGGGGTGTTTTTGCACATTTTCCATTATTTTGTACGGAGTCTTTTGGGTCATCAGGGTCCTATGGTCTTTTGGGTCCTCAGGGTCTTTTGGGTCATTGGGGTGTTTTGAGTCCTCAGGATCTTATGGGTCTTCAGTCTTCGGGGTCCTCAGGATCTTTTGGGTCCTTGGGGTCCTCTGGTTCTTCATGGTATTTAAGGATATTCAGGGTATGTTTGGGTCTTGGTGGTCTTAAAGGTTCTTCAAAGGTCCAATGGACCTCAGCAGTGCAAAGTGTCGAAAGGTACATTCCGATAGTACATAATTAATAGACGTATGTAATTAATAGACAGGATGCCACTGACTTCAAACAGTACATAATTGTTTGAAGTCATTAATAGATATACTGAAACTCACATGGCTGGAGAAGATAATGTAGTAGAGTTTCTTCTTCTTCAAACAATAACAACTTCTAGCTGCCAAATCGTAAGACCAGTTATATGGAAATTTTAAACACATGTTCCATTTTATGACTACTACATTATTTTGAAGTTTGACATCGATCAATAAAGCGGTTCAAGAGATATAATTTTAAATTTTTTTCGTTCAATCCAATATGGCCGCAAAACCATGTGATGTATGAATTATTCAAGGGCAGCATGGTATATGCAAGGCATGGGGAACATAAGTGTGAAGTTTCCATTTGACCTGTTCAGCAGTTCTGGAGGAGTGCCTCTTTAAAGTTATATTCTTCAAAAAATCATATCCGCCAAACCATGTGACCTATGACGTCATGGTCACGGAACCTTTTGTTCGTCATGGGAATGCATGCGATCATGCATGTAATGTTTTGCCTCGATCTGTTTAGCCATTTAGGAGAAAAAGGGGTTTTAGTGGTTTTTAAGGCTTTAAAAAATTATGACGTCATAATGGAGGCACTTATGACATCATCATTAACATATTTTATTCCCCATGGAGAGTTCTTTACAATGAGCCGTCTCAATTTTTTCTGTTCAGCACTTTCGGAGATATAGAGGTGCAAAGTTTTTCGTTTTTTCCAAGATGGCACCCGCACCACGTGACATATGATGTCATAATTATCATTAACAAAATTCCACAGGTGGAGGTGCACCTATGGTGAAAAATTCCTGTCAATCGGACCAACGGTTGCAGAGAAAATCATATTTATTCTGTGCGGACGGACAAACAAACAAACGGACTCAAATGCAATACCCTCTCCTCTGGCGAGGGTAACAAGGAAACATGGAGATGGTAAGTGGGAACAAGAAAACATTGGGATGGTAAGTGGGAAGAAGGAAACATTGGGATGGTAGGTAGGAAGAAGGAAACATTGGGATGGTAAGTAGGAAGAAGGAAACATTGGGATGGTAGGTAGGAAGAAGGAAACATTGGGATGGTAAGTAGGAAGAAGGAAACATTGGGATGGTAGGTAGGAAGAAGGAAGAAGGAAGCATTGGGATGGTAAGTGGGAACAAGGAAACATTGGGATGGTAGGTAGGAAGAAGGAAGCATGGGCATGGTAAATGGGAACAAGGATACATGGGGATGGTAAGTGGTAACAAGGAGACAGTGGGAGAGGAAGAGTTTGGAACACCAGCACAGGCTTTGATGTTCCTTGTAAACTGCAAAGCAACAAATACAGTATTTTAAATAGAGGGAGGAGAGGGAGAAGAGTAACTATATTATTTTAAATTGGCTGGGTGTACCACGCAGATACCGCATTGTGGCTATTTGAACCACGCAGATACCGCATCGTGGGTATATGTGCCATGCAGATACTGAATAGTGTCTAGGTGTACCACGGAGATTCCGCATAGTGTATAGGTGTACCACACAAATACCGCATAGTGTCTATGTGTACTACGCAGACACCGCATAGTGTCTAGTGTACCACGTGGATACCGTATCGTGTCTGTGTTTATCACGTAGATACTTCACCATGTCTATGTGTACCACGTAGATACCGCATAGTGTCTAGTGTACCACGTAGATACCGCATTGCGTCTATGTGTACCACATAGATACCACATAGCGTCTATGTGTACCACGTCGATACCGCATCGTGGTGTGCTGATCGGAGAAATTAAGCAGTTATTGTTTCTCGAGTGCGTTCCATCATTAGGAAATGGAAAGAATATGGAACTCTCCCGACTCTTCCTCGAACTGGCCGTCCGACCAAACTGAGCAACCGGGCAAGAAGGACCTTGGTCAGGGAGGTGATCGATCAATAACACAAAGACCACTGTCACATAACTAGAGTTCCTTGGCTGAGATGGGAAAACTTGCCGGATGGACAACAGTCTCTCAAGCCCTTCACAAATCCAGGCTTTATGGGAGAATGACCACACGGAAGCCACTCCTGAGAAAAAGGCACATGACAGCACACCTGGAGTTATGAATTTGATATTATGTGTTCTGATGAGACAAAACCTGAAATCTTTGGCCTGAATGCAAAACGCTACGTCTGGCGGAAACCGAGCAAGGCTCATCACCCATCTAACACCATCCCTACCATGAAGCATGGAGCTCTCATCATCAGATCAGCCTAACATCATCCCCAGCATCATGCTATGGGGATGCTTTTCAGCGGCAGGGACAGGGAGACTTGTAATAAATAGAGGGAACAATGAATGGAGCCAAATACAGGCAAATCCTTGAAGAGAACCTGCTTCAGAGTGCAAAAGACCTGAGACTGCAGCGAAGATTTATGTTCCAACAGAACAATGACCCCAAGCATACAGCCAAAGCCAAACTGGAATAGATTCAGAACAAGAACGTGAAAGTCTTTGAGTGGCCCAGCCAACGCCCAGACTTGAATCCCATTGAGAATCTGTGGAAAGACTTGAAGATTGCTGTTCACCAACGCTCCACATCCAACTTGACAGAGCTTCAGCAAATCTGCAAGGAAGAATGGGAGAAACTCCCCAAATGCAGATGTACAAAGCTGGTACAGACATACCCAAGAAGACTCGAAGCTATAATCGCTGCCAAAGGCACTTCTACGAAGTATTGACTCAGGGGGTTGAATACTTAGGTTAATTAGATAGATCTGTTTAATTTTAAATTATTTTATAAAAGTTTCTATAAAAAACTAGAACAATGCGATGTCAATATGCCTCCGCATAGTCCCAGAATGGGTAGATGCCATCACTCTGCATATGAATGGGTAGGGGATCACGTTTGTGACGTTTTGTGTTGATTGGATAAGGTTCGTTTTCTATCCAAGATGGCTGCCAAACCACGTGACCTATAACATCATCATTTTCAAACTATATGCAACAGTGATATTAGATGATATTTGTAAAATTTAGCATTGATCGAGTGAGCAGTTTCAGAGATATAATTATTTAATATTTCCCTTCAATCCAATATGGCTGCCAAACCATGTGACCGATGATGTAATAAATTTAATATTTCAATACAAATGGGTCATACATCATGTGCATGCAATTTCAGATTTTTAGGATAAGGAATTCGATTAAAACATTTTTGGCTGGTATACCACTTCACCTATGATGTCATCATTATCATGCTTTTGTTCCCCATTCGGAGTACTTGACAACGTGCCAGGTTTCAAATTTTTCCATCCAGCAGTTTCCGAGAAATAATATTTTAATTATTTGCTTTTAATCCAATATGGCTGCCATACCACGTGACCTATGACATCACAATTATCATAAAAACATCCTGCATGGGTGTCACTCTTACCTTAAAAGTTTCGTCTCAATCGGACATATGATTGCTGAGAAAAACGAGGTTTTGGACGGACGGATGGACGGACAACCCAAAAACATAATGCCTAACCCTAACAACAACGGCATTAAAATTTCACTTCGTCATTATTGGGTATTATTATGTGTAGATCAACCTGGTGTTGGCTTAGCGGTTAGGGTGCCGGCTTGGGATCTTAGGATCCTGAGTTTGAATCCTGGTCGATCGTTGAATTAACGCCAGGGGGGTTGACTCAGCCTGTCATCCTTCTGAGGTCGGCAAATTGAGTACCAGCTCACTGGTTATTGGGGCACTGCATCAGCGGCACAAACGCGCTTCCAGGGAAATGATGCAACCAGCAGCAGGCAGGCTACATACAAAACAACATGTGTAAATCAGTGAGAAAAAAAATCTCAATTTAATCCATTTTAAATTCAGGCTGTAACAACAAAATGTGAAAAAAGTCAAAGGGTGCGAATAATTTTTGAAGGCACTGTATACCACATAGTGTCTAGGTGTACCACGCAGATTCCACATAGTGTCTAGGTATACACGCAGATACCACATCGTGTCTAGGTGTACCATGCAGATTCCACATAGTGTCTAGGTATACACGCAGATATCTAGGTGTACCATGCAGATTCTACATAGTGTCTAGGTATACACGCAGATACCACATCGTGTCTAGGTGTACCACGCAGATTCAACATAGTGTCTAGGTATACACGCAGATACCACATCGTGTCTAGGTGTACCATGCAGATTCCGCATAGTGTCTAGGTGTACCACGCAGATACCACATCGTTTCTACATGTACTACGCAGATTCCGCATAGTGTCTACGTATACACGCAGATACCGCATAGTGTCTCGGTATACATGCAGATACCGCATCGTGTATAGGTGTACCACAGGTATCCCACATCGTGTCTAGGTGTAACACACAGATACCGCATAGTGAATATGTGTACCACGCAGATCCGCATAGTGTCTAGTGTACCACGTGCATACCGTATCGTGTCTATGTGTATCACGTAGATACCTCACCATGGCTATGTGTACAACGCAGACACTGCATTCTGTCTATGCATAATACTCGATACCGTATCGTGTCTATGTGTACCCTGTAGATACCACATCACGGTGTGCTGAACGGAGAAACTAAGCAGTTCACTGTTTCTACAATTATATTTTCTCATACATCAGAATCCTGAAGGACAGCAGAATAGCTCGCTGATTAACATGCTCAGTGCTCATCGTTCACCATCTTGTCCATGCTCAGGATAGTTGGCTGATTAACTGCTCATCGTTCACCATCTTGTCTGTGTTCAGGATCGTTCGCTGATTGACATGCTCATCGTTCACCATCTTGTCTGTGTTCAGGATAGTTGGCTGATTAACTGCTCATCGTTCACCATCTTGTCTGTGTTCAGGATCGTTCGCTGATTGACATGCTCATCGTTCACCATCTTGTCCATGCTCAGGATAGTTGGCTGATTAACTGCTCATCGTTCACCATCTTGTCTGTGTTCAGGATCGTTCGCTGATTGACATGCTCATCGTTCACCATCGTGTCTGTGTTCAGAATATTTCGCTGATTAACATGCTCATCGTTCACAATCTTGTCTGTGTTCAGGATCGTTCGCTGATTAACATGCTCATCGTTCAACATCTTGTCCATGTTCAGGATTGTTCACTGATTAATACGCTCATCGTTCACCATCTTGTCTGTGTTCAGGACCGTTTGCTGATTAACACGCTCATCGTTCACCATCTTGTCCGTGTTCAGGATCGTTCGCTGATTAACATGCTCATCATTCAACATCTTGTCCATGTTCAGGATTGTTCGCTGATTAACATGCTCACCGTTCAACATGTTGTCTGTGTTCAGGATCGTTCGCTGATTAACATGCTCATCGTTCACCATCTTGTCTGTGTTCAGGATCGTTCGCTGATTAACATGCTCATCGTTCACCATCGTGTCCGTGTTCAGGATAGTTCGCTGATTAACATGCTCATCGTTCACCATCTTATCTGTGTTCAGGATCGTTCGCTGATTAACATGCTCATCGTTCACCATCGTGTCCGTGTTCAGGATAGTTCGCTGATTAACATGCTCATCGTTCACAATCTTATCTGTGTTCAGGATCGTTCGCTGATTAACACGCTCATCGTTCACGATCTTGTCTGTGTTCAGGATCGTTCGCTGATTAACATGCTCATCGTTCACCATCGTGTCCGTGTTCAGGATAGTTCACTGATTAACATGCTCATCGTTCAACATCTTGTCTGTGTTCAGGATCGTTCGCTGATTAACATGCTCATCGTTCACCATCGTGTCCGTGTTCAGGATAGTTCGCTGATTAACATGCTCATCGTTCAACATCTTGTCCATGTTCAGGATCGTTCGCTGATTAACACGCTCATCGTTCACGATCTTGTCTGTGTTCAGGATCGTTCGCTGATTAACATGCTCATCGTTCACCATCTTGTCCATGTTCAGGATTGTTCACTGATTAACACGCTCATCGTTCACCATCTTGTCTGTGTTCAGGATCATTCGCTGATTAACATGCTCATCGTTCAACATCTTGTCCATGTTCAGGATTGTTCGCTGATTAACACGCTCATCGTTCACCATCGTGTCCGTGTTCAGGATAGTTCGCTGATTAACATGCTCATCGTTCACCATCTTGTCTGTGTTCAGGATCGTTCGCTGATTAACACGCTGATCGTTCACCATCTTGTCTGTGTTCAGGATCGTTCGCTGATTAACACACTCATCGTTCACCATCTTGTCCGTGTTCAGGATCGTTCGCTGATTAACATGCTCATCGTTCAACATCTTGTCCATGTTCAGGATTGTTCGCTGATTAGCATGCTCATCGTTCAACATATTGTCTGTGTTCAGGATCATTCGCTGATTAACACGCTCATCGTTCACCATCTTGTCCGTGTTCAGGATTGTTCGCTGATTAACATGCTCATCGTTCACCATCTTGTCTGTGTTCAGGATTGTTCGCTGATTAACATGCTCATCGTTCACCATCTTGTCTGTGTTCAGGATCGTTCACTGATTAACATGCTCATCGTTCAACATCTTGTCTGTGTTCAGGATCGTTTGCTGATTAACATGCTCATCGTTCACCATCATGTCCGTGTTCAGGATAGTTCGCTGATTAACATGCTCATCGTTCACCATCTTGTCTGTGTTCTGGATCGTTCGCTGATTAGCATGCTCATCGTTCACCATCGTGTCCGTGTTCAGGATAGTTCGCTGATTAACATGCTCATCGTTCACCATCTTGTCTGTGTTCAGGATCGTTCGCTGATTAACATGCTCATCGTTCACCATCATGTCCGTGTTCAGGATAGGTCGCTGATTAACATGCTCATCGTTCACCATCTTGTCTGTGTTCTGGATCGTTCGCTGATTAGCATGCTCATCGTTCAACATCTTGTCTGTGTTCAGGATTTGCCGTGAAAAGGGGGAGAAAACGGGTATTGATTCGAAATGTAGATTCTGATATTGTGGTCATGGCAATAGCACACTACTTTACCTACCAGTCACACAGTGTGGAGGAACTCTGGATTGCCATTGGCACTGGTAAAAGCTACTGCTACCTTGCCATCCATAAAATTGCCACCAAGGCCGCAGGAAGTCCGAGTCTTTGCCATTATTTCATGCCTTCACTGGCTGCGACACGGTGTCATTTTTTGCCCAAATTGGGAAAAAGACAGCCTGGAAGGCTTGGGAGGCATACCCCAGCATCACGCAGACCTTTCATGCTCTCGCTTATAGGCCATCTGTGGACGCTATTACTATGGAACTACAGAGCATAGAAAGACATGTTGCCATCCTCTATGACCGGATTACCGAGATAAAGACAGTGAATGACAGGCGCCGACACTTGTTCACGAAGAAGGCAAGAACAATTGATCACATTCCCCCAACAGCAGACGCCTTCGAACAACACCAAAAACGTGCATGTTTTCAGGCTGGACACGTATGGAGTCAGGCACTTGTGCCCTACCCAGAACTTCCATCACCAGCTGATTGGGGCTGGATGAAAACAGGGACTTCTTGGACACCAATTTAGACCACAATACCACTGATACAGGAGGCATGTTCAGAGCTTACAAGCTGCCATTGTAAGTCGGCCTGCAAAGGCATCTGTAAATGCTCCAGGGCAAATCTGCCCTGCACATCACTGTGTGACTGCGATGGACAGTGCTTGTAGTACTACGCGTCTGTGCGAGAGCCTCCACCTTTCAAGTGACCACAATATTTTAAGTTAAAACTGCAACTGTGTGTAACTTTGATTAATTAATACCATTCCATTGTTATCAGAGACCAATAAAACAATGTGTATCACTTGAAATTGAAATTTTACCTAAAATACTATGAGAGATTCAAGGAAAATGGAAACACCATGGCGGCCATCTTGAAATTAAAGATGATGGATGCCAATCTTTATGCAATTGATCCCATTGGATTCATAGACCATGAAAACATGGGGTAAGACACTGGAACTGTGGTGTTATCGTTCATAGTATAGAAGTTATTGAGGGAAATAGGTCACAGAGGGCGGTCACGTTGAAATTCAATATGGCGGCCACCAGGGGTTCTGAATTTTTGGGCACCCCTCAGGAAAACAATTGTATAGGTCCATACTACATCTGTGCCAAATTTGGTGCTTTCCTGAAAAAATGAACGATGCTTCCTCTTAACTGGCTAACTAGATGGTCTTTTTCTCACGCACTTTGTCGGATAGTGAACGAAGGCATTCGGCTATCAAGAAGGAGGCGTATGCCATAATCGAGGCTGTCAGAAGATGGCGCCATTTTCTCTTAGGCAAACGGTTTCAACTTATTACCGATCAGCAATCGGTGGCTTTTATGTATGACTCTCGGCATGCTCCACGCATTAAAAATGAAAAGATATCCAGATCGCGGATTGAATTGGCAGATTATTGTTTTGATATCATCTATCGACCAGGCTGCGATAATCTTGTATCCTGTCTGTTGTCTAGACCTGTATATTTGGGCATGACGGCCGACGACCTGCGAGGCATTCACAAATCTCTATGCCACCGAGGTGTGACGTGCCTCGCCCATTTCGTTCGTTGTCGTAACTTGCCTTTCTCGGTGGAGGATGTCCGACGCATGTGCCGTTCATGTCCTGTGTGTGCAGAGCTAAAACCGCGTTTATATAAACCGCCTATGGTTACTTTGATTCAGGCTGTGCGACCCTGGGAAAGGTTGGATATTGACTTTAAGGGGCCTCTTCCCGCATCGGGTCAGCATCGCTATATCCTCACAGTAGTCGACGAATATTCGAGGTTCCCCTTTGTGTTTCCACGCACCGATATGTCGTCCTCTACGGTCATCCAGTGCCTGCGACAACTGTTTATAATGTTCGGATATCCGGCTTTCATACATTCTGACAGGGGCGCTGCTTTTATGTCACAGGAGGTTAAGACATTTCTTCTAGAACGTGGCATCGCTTCTAGCCGGACTACTCCGTATAACCCCCAAGGGAACGGGAGGGTCAAACGATTTAATGGGATTGTATGGAGGGCTGTGGCCATGGTATTGAAGACTCGGAGGTTGGCCCCTCATCAATGGAATGTGGTATTGCCCGAAACGTTGCACGCCATATGTTCCCTTCTCTGCACTGCCACCAACGAGACTCCACATCACAGGATGTTCCGCTACCAAAGAGGCAGTGCGAATGGGCAAGCTTTGCCAAGCTGGCTCTCTGAACCGGGGCCCGCTTTCTTGAAACGTGTGATATGACACAGCAAGTATGATCCGCTGGTGGATCGGGTGCAGGTGTTAGAAGCTAACCCGGAATATGCACATATTCGTATGGTGGACAACAGAGAGGCGACCGTTTTGGTGCGACATATTGCGCCCTGTGGGGAGGGTCCTTGCCCAGGTACGAGCAATGGCAATGTGGCGGAGCCGACTGGTAGTCCGATCAAGGCTGAAACTCCAACGCTTGGCACGGGAGCGCCTTCTCCTATTTCGACATTGCCCAACGGCATTCTGATCCAGGCTGAAACGGCAACTCTTGGTACCAGAGCGGTTGCTCCTATCCCAATATTGCCCGACATTGCTGATGCCGGGGTTCTCGAGAATGGTTCTGGCAGTTATCGCACCCGTGTCGGCCGTGAAAGTCATAGGCCGGCGCGTTTTGGGTGATAGGTTGAATTATACCAGCCTAGTGAATGTCTAATTCTTTTGCTGCGATCTGTAACTTGTGGTTTCCTATCATAGGCGATGCAAGCTTGTTGGAATTTTAATTGGAGGGTGACTGTGATGAAATGAAGGAGAGGATCCTCGTTGTAATTCCCTCTCTAGTGGCGGGCTTCCCTATAAGAGGGACGGCTTTGGGAATGAGGAATTACTGCGCTATTAAATGTGACTGGACTTGAGTTGGTAAGGTGAATAATGTTGCATATGGGCTTGCTTGAGATGTGCTCGGGAATTATGTTCAGAGCAATAATGTATTGCTTATTCTTGTGGTAGATGATGTGGAGATTGATTTCAATAAACCTCGATATCTTGAGAGAGGATGTGGGTTAAAATTTTACCACAACCATCTTGTCCGTGTTCAGGATCATTCGCTGATTAACATGCTCATCATTCACCATCTTCAGGATATTTCGCTGATTAACATGCTCATCGTTCACCATCTTGTCCATGTTCAGGATATTTCGCTGATTAACATGCTCATCGTTCACCATCTTGTCCATGTTCAGGATAGTTCGCTGATTAACATGCTCATCGTTCACCATCTTGTCCATGTTCAGGATATTTCGCTGATTAACATGCTCATCGTTCACCATCTTGTCCATGTTCAGGATATTTCGCTGATTAACATGCTCATCATTAACCATCTTGTCCGTGTTCAGGATCGTTCGCTGATTAACACGCTCATCGTTCACCATCTTGTCCGTGTTCAGGATATCTCGCTGATTAGCATGTTCATCGTTCACCATCTTGAACGTGTTCAGGATATTTCGCTGATTAACATGCTCATCGTTCACCATCTTGTCCATGTTCAGGATAGTTCGCTGATTAACATGCTCATCGTTAACCATCTTGTCCATGTTCAGGATAGTTCGCTGATTAACATGCTCATCGTTCACCATCTTGTCCGTGTTCAGGATAGTTCGCTGATTAACATGCTCATTGTTCACCATCTTGTCCATGTTCAGGATAGTTCGCTGATTAACATGCTCATTGTTCACCATCTTGTCCATGTTCAGGATAGTTCGCTGATTAACATGCTCATCGTTCACCATCTTGTCCGAGTTCAGGATATTTAGCTGATTAACATGCTCATCGTTCACATTCTTGTCCGTGTTCAGGATAGTTCGCTGATTAACATGCTCATTGTTCACCATCTTGTGCATGTTCAGGATAGTTCGCTGATTAACATGCTCATCGTTCACCATCTTGTCCGTGTTCAGGATAGTTCGCCGATTAACATGCTCATCGTTCACCATCTTGTCCGTGTTCAGGATAGTTCGCTGATTAACATGCTCATTGTTCACCATCTTGTCCATGTTCAGGATAGTTCGCTGATTAACATGCTCATCGTTCACCATCTTGTCCGTGTTCAGTTCCCACCGAAGCTCAAATTAACCAAAAACTGCCATTGTGGTTTATTCCCAACAAGTCACATTGGCTTTGCTATGCAGCTCTTATTATACCAGCTTCGTGAGTGATGATGAAAACACCACGTTGATAGTTATTGTTATTTTTCTTGTGTTATTTTGGTGTTATTTTAGCTCACCTGGAACGAAGTTCAGGGGAGCAGGGGAGCAGGGGAGCAGGGGAGCGCGTCGTCCGTCCGTCAGTCCTTCCGTAAACACTTGCAACTTCTTCTCCGAAACCGCTGATGGGATTGTGACCAAATTTGGCACAAATTATATTTGTTGTGTTGTGACTAAAGTTTGTACACGACATTTAAAAAGTCAGGGTTTAAGGGGGGGTCTACCGGGGGTCAAAGTGGATCCAGTTTTGACCCCCCAAAATAGGAATTGGCTTTTTCCTCAAAAACTACACACACTATTTCGATGAAACGTTACCACAACCTTAATCACCCGTGATGTATCAAAGTTTGTTCAAGGCATTAAAAAAAATTGCGGTCTGAGGAGGAAGACGGTGTGGGTTGGGGATGGAGGGTTTGCCCCCCAAAATAGGTATTTTTTTGTTTGTTTGTTTAAAGTCTTATGATTATGTTAGTATGGTTCTACATGCTGCCCTGTCTTCGAGAAACCATTGAAATTGGTTTAAAATACCGTAAGTCAGTGCAGTATAGTTTATTCTACCAGGTGAGCACCAGGGGTATTGTCCCTACAATATTAACTTCTGGTGTTATTTTTGCAAACTAAACAAGGTGATCCTCGATCATTAATGCCTCAACCGGAGAAGCGGTTTGTAGGTAACTCACATGTGCTGGCCATCCTAATCTGGGTTCATGTACAAGGGGCTCATGGCCAACACTGGCAGAAAGACGTAGGTAACTCACATGTGCTGGCCATCCTAACCTGGGTTCATGTACAAGGGGCTCATGGCCAACACTGGCAGAAAGACGTAGGTAACTCACATGTGCTGGCCATCCTAATCTGGGTTCATGTACAAGGGGCTCATGGCCAACACTGGCAGAAAGACGTAGGTAACTCACATGTGCTGGCCATCCTAACCTGGGTTCATGTACAAGGGGCTCATGGCCAACACTGGCAGAAAGACGAAGGTAACTCACATGTGCTGGCCATCCTAATCTGGGTTCATGTACAAGGGGCTCATGGCCAACACTGGCAGAAAGACGTAGGTAACTCACATGTGCTGGCCATCCTAACCTGGGTTCATGTACAAGGGGCTCATGGCCAACACTGGCAGAAAGACGTAGGTAACTCACATGTGCTGGCCATCCTAATCTGGGTTCATGTACAAGGGGCTCATGGCCAACACTGGCAGAAAGACAGCTGTGATGTCATCCCCTTGGAAACCCTTCCTATGCCTAACTAAAAGGCATACTTCTGGACACTGCCCATATATCACTCCAATGTTAAGGGACATTTTATAAGGCCCTAACCTTCAATGTCAGTGTTAGTTACCAGGTAACCATGGATTATAACAGTGCTCATGGTGGAGCTGTTACTACGTGAGCTGGACTGATGCCTTGTATTGGTGCTTTGCCGATTTGTGCATGACGTGGGGAATTAAGGGCAGAAGGAATGTCACAATATAAGGAAGGTTACCTTGCAATGTCAATAATCATACAGAAACGAAGTGATGGATTAAAAACCTGTTTTTGTACAAGTCCCGGGCGCTGAGATCGCAGAGAACGAACTGTTCGATAGATGTCAATGAGACCCTCGTGCCTGAGACGCTGGAGGAGGAAAGACAAGGCCAAAAAGACTCCTGTGCGCCCCGCACCGTCACTAAAATGCACACATGGACGGATGGACACATCAGCTGATGAAAAAATCTTTCATAAAGCGTTATATGCACAAGTATACAGAACACAGTACAAGTATGACAATAATTAGAAATCACACACAATCTCTGCCTTTGTTAGAGGCACATCCTTGTGTTTTATTTAATTTTTACAGCCTCTCTTGTCACAAGAAGAAACTACAAGGGCACTCGGTAGAGCACATACCTTCACCAGGTGAACAGTTTACGTTTTGTATCCTACTGATAAGTTCTCGTCACTTACCCAACTAGTTCACCAAATTTTGTCACAAGTTGTCCTCAACTTTGAGATATCCTGCGATATATCGTTTTTGGCCCAATCTCTGAATGGTGAAGATTCACATGAATAATTCTCGTATCTGGATCCGGATCTTCACCAAAATCTAATAATATGTCCTTGTAACACACCCAAAGTCTACACCAAATTTCGTCAGAATCCGTCCACAATCTTTTGAGATATCCTGTTCACAGACAGACATCCAAGAAATAGTTGTGCATAGCACGATACTTGAGAATTCCAAATAAACAATAGTTTCCATAGAAACAGCAATTTGATAATTTAGAAAATTTGACCCATCAATTGTTTTACATGATGGAATGATATGCATAACAAATTTTGTTGATACATTTTCTAATTGTGGCCTAATAGGTGTTTTACATGTTTTAGATGGCATAGACCTTGAACTTTGACTAATTTTGACCAGATTTTTGTACAAATACTATACACCTGCACAAATAAGGTGCGCAAGTTTCAATATGATATTGTGAAAAATTCCTGAGGTTTGGCAATAATAAAATCATAAAAAGATCCATTTTGATTCTAATGTAAGTGAAATTGTTGTCATGAACACACTTTTTTCTTTGACACATGGCACTTGCCTGTTTTACACGTGGGATGACACGTGGGACTTTTTATATTCCACGTGCGACTTTTTATATTCCGCGTGGGACTTTTTATATTCCGCGTGGGACTTTTTATATTCCGCGTGGGACTTTTTATATTCCGCGTGGGACTTTTTATACTCCACGTGGGACTTTTTATATTCCGCGTGGGACTTTTTATATTCCGCGTGGGACTTTTTATATTCCGCGTGGGGCTTTTTATATTCCACGTGGGGCTTTTTATATTCCACGTGGGACTTTTTATATTCCACGTGGGACTTTTTATATTCCGCGTGGGACTTTTTATATTCCGCGTGGGACTTTTTATATTCCGCGTGGGACTTTTTATATTCCGCGTGGGACTTTTCATATTCCGCGTGGGACTTTTCATATTCCGCGTGGGACTTTTCATATTCCGCGTGGGACTTTTCATATTCCGCGTGGGACTTTTCATATTCCGCGTGGGACTTTTCATATTCCGCGTGGGACTTTTCATATTCCGCGTGGGACTTTTCATATTCCGCGTGGGACTTTCATATTCCGCGTGGGACTTTTCATATTCCGCGTGGGACTTTTCATATTCCGCGTGGGACTTTTCATATTCCGCGTGGGACTTTTCATATTCCGCATGGGACTTTTCATATTCCGCGTGGGACTTTTTATATTCCGCGTGGGACTTTTTATATTCCGCGTGGGACTTTTTATATTCCGCGTGGGACTTTTTATATTCCGCATGGGACTTTTTATATTCCGCGTGGGACTTTTTATATTCCGCGTGGGACTTTTTATATTCCACGTGGGACTTTTTCTATTCCGCGTGGGACTTTTTATATTCCGCGTGGGACTTTTTATATTCCGCGTGGGACTTTTTATATTCCGCATGGGACTTTTTATATTCCGCGTGGGACTTTTTATATTCCGCGTGGGACTTTTTATATTCCACGTGGGACTTTTTCTATTCCGCATGGGACTTTTTATATTCCGCGTGGGACTTTTTCCATTCCACGTGGGAATTTCCCTATGCCACTAACCATGATGAGCAGAACTTGTAAAAAAAGAGAAAATAATTAATTTGTTATATTTTTGCACTCCCTTAGTAGTCGAGTTGCCAGAGAGGGGTACCTAGAAATGTTTTATAGTATAAGGTTTTTTGATGGATTTGTCATCCCATGGGGTTAATAAAGTATTTCAGCTTGGTTGTCCTCCGGACAACCTCGGGGAATTTTTTTAATATGCAAATTAAGGCGGCCATTACTGGAAATGATACTTTCTTCAATATCTCCAAAACTATTCATGATAATTTCATGAAAATGATGTCTAGACCTATGTTTTCAGGGTCAAGGATTATGTTAAATATATTTTAAATGTCATCAGATGAAAAAAACATTATGTATTTTGACATATCATGCGAATTGATCCATTTTTTGATGTAAAATTGTGGATCTTAATGGTTCAATTTCAGATCATTGATTTCAACGAACAGACATTGGGATGATGATAAATACCTGCATGTACATTTGAAATGATCAAAATTAGGCTTCCATGAGAGAATTTCAACTTCAGTGAAAACTATGGACCAGCTAAAGCAAGGCATGAAAGTTGGCGACAAGACTGTGTTTGATCTAGAGGCAATTTTCCTTCGTCTTTTGATGGTAGGACAGCAGCGGCAGATGCAGTTAGAAGACATTTTTCGGTATGAATTGTGTGCAGTGCCTTCTGCACTGATTGACGAGTATGGCTGCTTGCGCAAAGGCACCAAATCTGTGCTTGCCAATCGCCTTGGAGTGGTCGAACAGAGGGCTCCCCCTGCAGGCATCATCATAGTGGATGCTCAACAGCTGTTGTATCACATCACCTGGCCTCATGGTGGTGATGTCTCTGTTCTAGTTGAGGGTATCAAGCAACGACTATCTTGTTATCCTCCAGATGCCGAGAAAATTTTGGTATTTGACAAGTATGATGATCTTTCAGCAAAAGACCATGAAAGAATGAGGCGTGGTGGTGAAGGTTCCTTGAATTACAACCTCACCATCAATAGTCCACTCCCAAACCGGGCTGTTATCATGAAAAACAAACACAACAAATGCCAGCTGTCTCGATTAATATCCTCGTTTGACATGGGAGAAAATATAACGGTGGAGTGTCGAGATGATGGTGGCTTTTCACACGATGAAGCTGATGTGACTATGATTGCATATCTGCTGCAAGTAGCAGAGTGTGATCATGTGGTACGAATCCTCAGTGATGACACTGATGTGTTTGTGTTGTTGGTTTACTGGGCCTGGAAAGCACAGCTGATTTCCTCATGTCATGTCCAAATGGAGCGTTGGGATGGGAACATTGTGAACATCAATGAAAGTTGTATGCAGCTGGGCACTAAATGCATGCAGTTGTTAGGAATGCATGCTCTAAGTGGCTGTGACACTGTATCTTATCCTTTTAACAAAGGGAAACTTGGTGCTCTCAAGACATTACAGGCACAGGACTTTCCTGGGCTGTCCGATGTACTTGGTGAAAAAGATGCCACACATGACGACTTAATGGAAACAGGGCAACATTTCTTTGCTGCAATCTATGCCCAACCTCCTGGCACCTCCATGAATATTGCCCGTTACAGGATCTATGCAAGAAGGAAAGGTAAACCAGCTCGTATCATGGCATTACCACCCACAGATGCCAATCTTCTACATCATGTGCTGCGGGCACATCTTCAGATGATCTTGTGGAAGGCAGCTGACCAACAATGTCCACCAACGGTAGATATTAGTGAGTTTGGATGGACTGTGAAGGATGGCATTCCATCTCCCAGCTATAACATTGGTCCTCCAGCTCCACCAAGACTAATTGATGTCCTTAGCTGTGGGTGCAAGATAGAAGGCAAATTCTGTAGCTCTGCAACTTGTAGCTGCTGCAAAAATCAACTATCTTGCACCATTTACTGCAAATGTGGGGGTGGTGAGGGGTGTTTGAACCCTTATTCCCAAGCAAATGATCCTGATCATCGCAATGATGAGGACAGTGAGGAGCAAGAAGTGGATGAAGATTGAATATCTTGGCCTTTCAAAACCTCAAGTTTAATAATTCATTATGTTTAATCTACTATAAATCAATGCAAATGTTCTCTGCATGAGGTTAATAAGTGTGGATATACTGAGAATCAGTCGATTTGATTCGTTAAGAAACCTTGATATTGAGAAATACATGTCAAGTTTTGTTTGGTAACAAAATAAGTATCAAATGGAATACATAATACAAGCATGTTTACCTTTTGATAAATGTCTTTGAAGCCAGGGACCTGGTGTACCTTTTCCTTTAAATCTGACTAAGAAAATCAAATGGAATTTGCATTGTTAGCACGTAATCATATGGATATTTACATGATCAATGTATCTTGTGTAGGTATCATAACAATACATGTAAATACACACTATTTCACATGTTTACCTTAATCCTTGACCCTGAAAACATAGGTATAGACACCATTTTCATGAACATTTCATGGATAGTATTGGAGATATTGAAGAAAATAGGATTTCCGGTAATGGTCGCCTTAATTAGCATATAAAAAAATTTCCCCGAGGTTGTCCGGAGGACAACCAAGCTGAAATACTTTATTAACCCCATGGGATGACAAATCCATCAAAAAACCTTATACTATAAAACATTTCTAGGTTCACAATAGAAATGATAGAGGCTGCAAATAGACTATAGCTTAGTACTGTGGGAGCCAAATAATTTCTAAATAATTAATTATAAATAATTAATTAAAGTAATCAATTAAAAGCCAAATAATTCTTCTACAGTGTTTTCTGATCAGGTGGATAGTAGGTGATTCATCGCTGGCATCCTGACTGAATTTCTTTGTTTTAAATTCATTTCTCGGGATAGCGAAAGTGTAACTCTTACGGAGGCAATGTTAGATGGTAGTTTTACATAGATGGTAGTTTTGCTCTGTAAATATATATTTTTAATAAAGCGATTCAATGGACCTTTGAGCCGGTCTGGTGGTCTTTGGGGTAAGACCCTTGATTTCCCTCCACGGTACTGACGTGGTTTACCAATCGGGGGGACTTTTCATATGACTGGTAATCCTCAAGTGGTATTGCAGAATGCCCTCAGATAGAAGGTCTGTGTGGTCTTAGGGAACTAAGGGTTTGAATGGGGTCTATAGGACCTTGTGTGGAGGTCCTTGTGTGGAGCTTGCGGGCCTGCGTTGGACGCGTGGTGCTTGGTGCACGGACCTCGTGGGCGGCGAAACGATTGAAGCTTGGAGCGAGGCCTGGTGGTGCTCGGAGGCGGTCGGAGAGGGCCGCGTGGGACGCCGAACGGAGCCGTGTTGGACGGCAAACCATACAAGACTACAGACAGATAAGGCCGAGCTCCGCGTTTACACTGTACACGACGAGACGTGTTATTTTCGTATTCATATTCCCTCGTCTGTGGTTGAGATCTGTCGTGTGGGGACGTCCCAACTTAGGCCATTAGTTGATTATCATCGTGGTTTTCCTGTCCCACAATCCTTGTTAATAAACCCTTGTATTATTTTTATATTCCCTGTACACCTGAGCCCGCTTGAGTTGATTTCCCCGACAGGATCGCCATTTCGCAGTTAAGCGCTTCCGCAGCCTCCATTTTCCTTCTCCCTCCCGTGCGACACATAGTAAAATCCGTGTTTGGGTTGTGCCTCCGAATAAGACCGTTTAGGCTATCCGTGACTCTGATGTTAACCGGGAGTTGCGCGACCACTGAACCTAAGCCTGGTGTTGGCTTAACGATAAGGGTGCCGGCTTGGGATCTTAGGATCCTAAGTTCAAATCCCGGTCGATCGCTGAATTAACGCCAGGGGGGTTGACTCAGCCTGTCATCCTTCCGAGGTCGGCAAATTGAGTACCAGCTTGCTGGGATGAATGATCCCGGTGTGTACCCCAATTTAGAATAGGTACACCGTATCCCTGTGCCTCGTAAGAGGCGACTAAGGGTTGGCGTTAGGAAGGGCATCCGGCCATAAAAACATTGCCTCAAACAGGGAACCATGAGTGTCATGGGGCAATGCTCTAGCAGGGAAAATGGCCGTAAAACGATCATTCATTCATTCATTCTATAGGGTCTTAGGGCCCTTCATGGTCTTAAAAGTTATTTTAGGTCTTACTGGCCAAAAGATTCTTGGGGGTCGAAAGGCTTTTAAGAGTCTAAAGGGTCTTACACTTCTTTGGGATTTAAAGCGTATTACGAATATTTCTGGTCTGGGGGGTCTTAGTGGGTGGTTCGTGTGCAGCCACGCGGCTGCTGGTTGCATCATTTTTGTGGGTGTATCTGCCGCTGATGCAATGCCTCTCTATAACCAGTTGTCTGGTACTCATTTTGCCGACACCGGTAGGATGACAGGCTGAGTCAACCACACCTGGCATCAATTCAATGGGATTCGAACTCAGGACCTTAGGATCCCAATCCTGCCGCCCCAACCATTAGGAGGGGTGTTAGTGGTCTTCTGGGTATAAGAAGTCGAAAGATTTAAAGTGCATAAATGGTCTTAAAAGGTCGAAAGGTTACAAATGGTGTAAAGGGGTCCAAAAGGTCTAAGGGGTCTAAAAGGTGCAAAGGGCTCTAAAGGTCTACCTGTCTAAACGGCATGTTCCAATAGTCCATAATTAATAGAGATAATTAATAGACTTAGTCAAGGTCCAAAAATAAGTAATTGATACACGTACTCGTGGCTCAACTCACGTTCAAACAGTACGTATTTAATAGACATATTCACAGGGACCGACCAAGACATCACCTTGACAAGGGTTCACCGTCCACCCATGTTTTTCAGTTTTATACAACAACAACACAACAACATGCATTTTAAGGCCATTTTCCCTGCTAGAGCGGGGGTTAGCCTTGCGGTCCCCATGACAATCTTCTCCATCTTGCCCTATTTTCTGCATCTCTCCTTGTTAACCCCCTTGCCCGCATTTCTTCTTCCACCATCTTTAGCCAAGTCTTTCTCGGTCTTCCCCGTCTTCTACTTCCTTCTACATTCATTTCCATCACTCTTCTCAACCAGTCACTTTCATCCTTCCTCAACACATGACCAAACCATCTCAACCTGTTCCTCTTCACAGCATCAATCACAGGCTCTATTCCCATCATTTTTCGCAATTCATCATTTGTCTTCCTCTCTCTCAACGATACTCCGCACATCCATCGAACCATTCGCATTTCCACCCTTTCCAACCTTCGTTGCTGCTCTACGTTAATTACCCATGTCTCGCTCCCATAAATCATAACACTTCTCACACATGCAGCATACACCTTTCCCTTCAGCTTCAACGACACTCCCCTCCTCATCAGCACGCCACTCAGTTCCCGAAACTTCTTCCATGCACATCTCACTCTAGCAACCGTTGCCGAGTCTGGTCCACCTTCTCCATTCAGCATGTCTCCAAGGTAGCAAAATGTTTTCACACCTTCCAGCTTCACGCCGTCTCCAAGATCCAACTCAACATTTCCTCCATGTGCAGCTCCCTCTGTGCACACCTTACATTTTAATGTAGCTGCCACACTGGTTAATGACCCTCTCAGACCACTACATTTTTGATGAACCCACTGAGCGCACATTGTACATTGAATGGAGTTCACTCCGACACCCTTCCTGCACACAGCACAGGGCCACTTCCCAGTTCTTTCCACCTCACCACATGCTTTACCACTTGCCATCACCTTCGTCTTTCCGATATTCACCTTCAGACCTTTTGTCTCCCTACATTCCTTCCACTTGTTCATCTTTTCCTTCAGTCCATCCATACTTTCCGCAATCAACATCAGATCATCTGCACACAACAACTCCCACGGTAAACCCTCCGTTACGTTCTGAGCCAGCACCTCCATCACAGCTACAAATAGTAGTGGACTTAGTACCGACCCCTGATGCACTCCTACCTTCACCTCAAACTCACCACTGTTCCCGACCTTCGTCCTTACAGCTGTGTGCGCTCTTTTGTACATTGCCATCACTACTCTGATCAACCATTCCTCCACTCCTAACTTCCTCATTGCCCATGTCAATACTTTGCGTGGAACCCCATCAAATGCTTTCTCCAGATCAACAAACCCAAGAAACAACTTCTTCCTCTTCTCCATGTACTTCTCCTGCAACTGCCTCACAATAAAAAGCGCGTCTGTCGTTCCTCTTCCTGGCATAAATCCAAACTGCATTTCATCGATCTTCACTTTCTTCCTTATCCTCCTCTCCAACACCCTTGTATAGAGGGACGAGGGTACTCAGTTCCCAATCCACTGCAATGCGGCCTTCTTTCACCGCCAGATTACAGATCTCTGTCATTCTCTTCACACCCCAACTTCCTGCTGCCTTCAACATATCTCCCACAACTCCCGTCGGCCCTCCCACTTTTCTACTCTTCTTTGCTTTTATGGCTTCCTCAACTTCCTTCTCAGTTATCTTCTCTGCCAGTCCTAAAACTGGGTTACTCTCGATGTTGCCATCCCATTCATTCTCTGTATTCAACAGCATTTCCATATATCTTTTCCATCTTCCTTTAATTCCATCTGGGTCCACAACGATTTGTCCCACTTCATCCTTCAAGCAACTCACCCCCATCACAAATATCTGCTCAGCCTTATGTCCCTTTCGCTATCTGCTTTGCAATCCTGAATACTGCTCTCTGACCCTCTTCCGAATCCAAGCGTTCTCCGAACATTTTCCTACATGCCTCCTGCGCCTTTGCCACCTCTTTCTTTGCAGCCTTATAACTTTCATGCTCTGCTGTTTCTGCTCCAGTACCCTTCGCCTTCTGCCACTCCTTGAACTTCTTCCTCTTCTCGTCAATCCTCTTTCCAACTTCATCATCCCACCACCATGTTTCCGAGTGCCTCGGTGGTCCTTTTGTCCATCCACATACCTCACCAACGGCTCCCAACAGACTAGCTTTCATTGACATCCAACCACTTTCAAGCTCAACCACATCATCCTCTACCCGACTCAGCCTCTCTTTTAATGCCTCCCTTACTGTCACCTCTTTCAACCTCCACACCTTCATTCTCGGTTGGTACTTCACCCGCCGAGCTCTCCTCGCACCTTTCACCCATATGTCGCAGACAACCAAGTGGTGCTGTGAAACAGCCTCCTCCCCCGGGATCACCTTTGTGTCCCGGAGGTGCCCCCTATCTCGCCTACGCACCATCAGGTAGTCAACGGTTGTCGTCGACCCACCTGACGTGTATGTAACAAGCTTATTATCCCCTTTCTGGAACTGAGTATTACAAATCAACAAATCAGCTCCATCAGCAAACACCAAAATCCTTTCACCTTCTCCATTTCTCACACCATATCCGTAACCCCCATCAACTCCCTCAAAACCATCCATACTCCTTCCCACATGTCCATTTAGGTCTCCTCCTACCACAACAACTTCCTCATCTTTCACGTTTTCCATCAGCTTCTCTATCGCACACCAGAACTTGTTCTTCTCTTCATCGCTCCGACCAACCTGCGGCGCATATCCCGAGATGACGTTCACCAGAGCTTTCCAATCATCATTTTCACCATCATCAACCTATCACTCAGTCTAGTCACACTCACCACACTGTCTACAAACTCCTCAGAAAACAGGACACCAACACCATTCACGCCTTCCGGGCACCCTTGCCACACAAACTTGTATTTCTGTCCCTGCCTACCCTTCACCATTCTCACACCACTTCCCTTCCATCTCATCTCTTGCACACAACATGTGTCCACTCTTCTTCTGACCAATACTTCCACCACTTCTCCTGATCTCCCTGTCATTGTCCCTACATTCCATGTCCCAAACCTCAGAAACCGATCTCCACTTCGGGCTATACCCTGCCCATATGTAGTTGTAATTGTCATGGTTCTCTTTTTGAGGCAATGTTTTTTTTTTTATGGCCGAATGCCCTTCCTGACGCCAACCCTCTTAGTCGTCTCTTACGACACGCAGGGTTACGGTGTGCCTATTCTAAATCCAGGGTCCACACTGGGAAACGTTTAAAACATGGAAATTCTGGGGGGGGCATCACGGCTGCGGGGTCAGCACCACACCACGTTTGCCCGGTCAGCACCACGTTTGCCTGGTCAGCACCACACCACGTTTGCCCGGTCAGCACCACGGCGGCCCGGTCAGCACCACACCACGTTTGCCCGGTCAGCACCACGGTGGCCCGGTCAGCACCACACCACGGCGGCCCGGTCAGCACCACGGCGGCCCGGTCAGCACCACACCCTTGGAAAGGAAAGGACTTCGATGCACGTCGGCCCGGTCGGCCCAGAGCCTGGCGCGAAGTCCAAGGACATCAGCACGTCATCCGAAAACAGCTCCGGTTGGTGCGAACCACTCGGTCAATGGCGCGAACCAGGTCCCGACACGCCCTTGCTCGCTTGGCCCCGATGAAGGCCTCGCTGGGTGTTCTCCAAACAGGGGCAAAATCGCCCAATCGTTGAGTGATCAACATACTTGTCCAAATAAATTTTTTTACCCAAGTAACAAACAAACAGGGGTGGAAGCATAACCGACATCCATCCACCTTTGGTGATGGAGGCAACAACGCACAAATATGGTTTTGAGGGAGCTGCGCTCCAACGCGAGTTGAAAGAATTGACGCGACCAAAGATGGAAATTCGTCCGAGTAGGTTTAATAAATGTATCACACTCGGGTACTCTGAAAAGCCCGTTTATCGGGCAGCAATATATATACACATTTATGTCGGGAAGTTTGCCCGGCAAAAGCTATACCGGGCATGCCCGGGTGTCAAGGGCGAGCCTTGGAAAGGCGAGTCTGGACCTGCCCGGGCGTGTTTGGCTGCGGCCTGGCAAGTCGAGGCTGGGCGTGCCCGGGCGCTCTGGACGAGCATTGGAAAGGCGAGAGCGGGCATGCCCGGACGCTCTGGGCAAGCCCTGGAAAGGTGATAGCGGGCATGCCCGGACGCTCTGGGCGAGCCCTGAAAAGGCGATAGCGGGCATGCCCGGACGCTCTGGGCGAGCCCTGGAGAGGCGAGAGCGGGCATGCCCGGGAAAGACGAGACCGGGCGTGCCCGGGAGGTTCGGGCGTGCCCGGGAACAGTGAGACCGGGCATGCCCGGGAGAGGCACGTCTGGCCGTGTTCTGGCCGGTGCAAGGCGATTGTGTGCATCCAGCGGTAACCGCTACACACGCCCCTCCAGAATCGACCTGCACCGGCAGGGTCAATTTAAGGGGGGTCCGGATGACCCGGCCAAAGTGACCCCTGGAGGGTCGTGAGGAGGGGTCCGACGTGGTGGTGGGTGGTCGAGCGGGGGGAACTGTGGACGGGGGGCGGCCTCGCCGCGGAGGAAGGGCCAACCGTGGTGGTCGGTCGACGTCCATGTGCGCCGGTTTGAGGCGGTCCACAGAAATCCGGTCCGGCCGGCCGCCGAAGTCGACGATGAAAGACTTGTCGCCCCGTCGCAGGACCCGGAAGGGCCCGTCGTACGGCGGCCGGAGTGGCCCCCGGTGCGCGTCATGACACACAAAGACGTACTCCGCTGTGCGAAGCGCCGGGGGGACGTAGGACTGGGGGCCACCGTGGCGGGACGTCGGCACGGGGGCAAATCGTCGGGCGGCCTCCTGGAGGTCCGAGCGCTGGCGAGCGGCGGACCAGGGACTCGTAGCGTCGGGCACGAATTCGCCCGGGACGCGGAGCGGCTGGCCGTAGACGAGCTCGGCGGCGGACGCCTGGAGGTCTTCCTTGGGGGCCGTGCGAAGGCCCAAAAGGACCCACGGCAGCCGGTCGGCCCAACCATCGTCCTGAAGGAGGCGGCCTTCATCGAGCGGTGAAACCGCTCGCACAACCCGTTGGCTTGGGGGTGGTAGGCCGTGGTGCGGTGCAGCGTGACCCCCAACGAACGGGCGACCGCGCCCCAAAGCTCAGACGTGAACTGTGGGCCGCGGTCGGACGAGATGTCCGCTGGTGCGCCGAAGCGCGCGACCCAGGTGGCGATGAACGCCTGCCCCATGTCGGCGGTGGTGGTGGAGGTGAGGGGCACGGCCTCCGGCCACCTGGTGGTCCTGTCCACCATGGTGAGCAGGTGGGTGAACCCCCGCGAGGGGGGCAGGGGACCCACCAGGTCCACGTGGACATGGTCGAAACGCCGTTCAGGCACGGCGAAAGGTGCCAGCGGGACCTGGGTGTGGCGGTGGACCTTGACCCGCTGGCAGGCCGTGCAGGCGTTGGCCCAGTCACGGATGTTTCGTCGAAGGCCGTGCCAGACGAAACGCGCCGACACCAGCTTCTGAGAAGCTTTCCGGCCCGGGTGAGAAAGGCCGTGGATGGAGGCGAAGATGCGGCGCTGCCAGGAAACGGGCACGATGGGGCGAGGCTGGCCCTGGGAGACGTCGCAGAGCAGGACGGTGCCCGCGAAGGGAATGTCGGCCAGGCGGAGGCCCGTGTCCGCCGCACGGAGTGCCTGCACCGAGGCGTCGGTGGTCTGGTCGGCCGCCATGAGCGCGAAGTCCACGCCGAGGTGGACCGCGTTCGCGCTGGCCCGAGAAAGACAGTCGGCCACGGCGTTGTCTTTGCCGGCGACGTGCCGGATGTCCGTGGTGAACTCCGACACGGCGGAGAGGTGGCGCTACTGGCAGGCCGACCACGGCTCCGTGACCTTAGCCATTGCGTAGACCAACGGCTTGTGGTCGACGAAAGCCGTGAATGGGCGGCCCTCCAGGAGGTGTCGGAAATGGCGAACGGCCAGGAATAGCCCGAGCAGCTCGCGGTCGAACGTGCTGTAGTTTAACTCGTTCGGCCGGAGTTGCCGGCTGAAAAAAGCGAGTGGCTGCCAAACCCCGTCCACCCATTGCTCATGGACGGCGCCCACCGCGTAGTTGGAGGCGTCCGTAGTGAGGGCGATGGGCGCGTTGAGCACCGGGTGAGCCAGCAGCGTTGCGTCGGCGAGGGCCCGTTTGGCGCTGGCGAAGGCCGCGTCCATGGCCGCGGACCAAACAATGTCATGCTTGGCCGGCTTGCCCCGGAGGGCCTCGTAAAGGGGCCGCATGAGCTGAGCAGCACGGGGCACGAATCGGTGATAAAAATTCACCATGCAGAGGAACTCTTGGAGGGCCTTGATGGAACGGGGACGCGGGAACGTGTTGATGGCCTCGACCTTGGTCGGCATCGGCACGGCCCCGGTCTTGGTGATGCCGTGGCCCAACAAGTCAACGGTCGTCGCGCCGAAGTGGCATTTGACCGGGTTGACAATTAAGCCGTGCTCGCTGAGGCGACCGAACAGTGTTCGGAGGTGGAGGAGGTGCTCGGCGTGGGACGTGCTGGCGACGAGGATATCGTCCAGATAGACGAAAAGAAACGGCAGGTCGCGCAGCACGCCGTCCATCAAGCGCTGGAACGCCTGGGCCGCGTTCTTGAGGCCAAATGGCATCCGCAAAAATTCGAACAGGCCGAACGGCGTGATGACGGCCGTCTTCGGGACGTCGGCCGCCCGGACAGGTACCTGGTGGTAGCCCCGTATCAGGTCAATTTTCGAAAAGATGACCCGTCCCGCCAAACGGGCGGAAAAGTCCTGAATATGCGGGATCGGGTACCTGTCGGGGGCGGTAGCATCGTTGAGACGGCGGTAGTCGCCACACGGGCGCCATCCACCCCACGGCTTCAGCACGATGTGCAGTGGTGAGGCCCACGCGCTGTCAGAGCGCCGCACGATGCCGAGGTGCTCCAACGCGTCGAACTCGGCCTTCGCCACGGCGAGCTTGGCCGGGTCGAGGCGGCGGGCCCTGGCGTAGACCGGCGGGCCCATAGTGGGTATGTGGTGCTCGATCCCGTGCCGCACCGCGACGGCCGAAAACGTCGGCCGCGTGAGGGCCGGGAATTCCGCGAGCAGGCGAGCGACCCGACTCCTCTCTGGCCTTTCCCCCCCAGCTCTCTCTGGGCTCTGTCCCCCAAATATTCCTACAGGTCGCACAAGATCTGCCTGCAACCCTCTTATGGTTAAACTGCCAAAATCAAGACTCTCTGCTCACCTTCACTCCTTCATTCCTCTTTTCTCCCACCTCTGGAACAAACTCCCTCACTCTCTTCAATCCTACTCCACCCTCCAGGTCTTTAAAACAGCTGTTCACCACCATCTCTTATCTTCCCCCATCCAAAACCATGATCCTTTCTACCCCCGCTAATTTCACCCCAAATCCACTTTTTTGAAATACCAACTTCTGCCCGGGAAGTCCTTGGTGTCCTTGTGTTTTATACTTCTCCCACCCCCCCCCAACCTCCCTTCCCCCCAAGCCCTCTTGCCGGGAGGGCGCACGCCAGTTCGGTCGGCGCGGAGCTGCTCATTGTGCACGCCAAGGAGCTGAAGGTCTCGGCGTGGACAAGGCGACGTCGTTTGACGTCGACCAGCAGCCCGTGCGCGCAGAGGAAGTCGGCGCCCAGCAAAGCCACGGGGACGCTGGCGGTAACAAAAGTCCATTGAAAACGCTGGCTGCCGAAGCAGAGGGTGACGACGCGTGGGCCGAAAGTGCGTATGTCCGAGCCATTAGCAGCGACCAAAGAGGGGCCGCAAACGGCGTCCCGCCTGTCCTGCTCGGAGGTGGGTATGACGCTCAGTTGGGCGCCGGTGTCACACAGGAAACGCCGCCCAGACGCTTTGTCCCGAATAAACAGCAAGTTGCCCGAGTGGCTGGCGCTCATGGCTGGGAATGAACGCCGGCCCGGCCGTTTCCCGACCTGCCAAAAGTGCACGGGGGCCGGCACGTCCGAGCCTTGTGTCCGAACCTGGCGTGGTAATAACACCACGCCCGGTCAGGTGGAGGCCCCGGCCGTCGTGTCGGAAGTGGGCGGTGCGGCGTGGCGGCCGCCAGTTGCACCGGTAGTTCGGCCTCCAACCGCGCAGGGCGCTCGGGCGTCGCCTCGGACAGCGGCGGGCTCCAGGTAACCGCGCCGATGTGCTGGCCCGCCGAGGAGATCTTATCGGCTTCCCTGGCGAGGGCGCGGGAATCCGTGATCAACGTGCCAGCCAGGGCGAGGTGTACCGGGTGAGGCAGCTGGCGAAGGATCAGCTCGCGGAACAGAAAATCCGGAGAGTGCTCACCGAGCAACGAGAGCAGATAGTCCATGCGCTCGGACGGGCGCGTGTCGCCGAGCTCGGGCAGAGCGAGCAGGCGCCGTGCGCGTGCTGCCGTTGAGAGGGCGAAAGCGTCGAGGAGGAGTGTCTTCAGCGCGTCGTATTTGTCAGCAGCCGGCGGGTGCTCGAGGAGGCTCAAGGCGCGGGCCGCAGTGGCGGAACCGAGCGCCGCCACAACATGGTGGAAGCGGGTGTCGTCCGCGGTGATGCCTCGCAGGGCGAACTGGGAGTCCGCCTGGGCGAACCAAACAGCCGCGTGAGCCTCCCAGAAGGTAGGCAGTTTAAGACTCACTGCCGTGTCCATGTTGGTAGGTCACCAATGAGGGAGCTGCGCTCCAACGCGAGTTGAAAGAATTGACGCGACCAAAGATGGAAATTCGTCCGAGTAGGTTTAATAAATGTATCACACTCGGGTTCTCTGAAAAGCCCGTTTATCGGGCAGCAATATATATACACATTTATGTCGGGAAGTTTGCCCGGCAAAAGCTATACCGGGCATGCCCGGGTGTCAAGGGCGAGCCTTGGAAAGGCGAGTCTGGACCTGCCCGGGCGTGTTTGGCTGCGGCCTGGCAAGTCGAGGCTGGGCGTGCCCGGGCGCTCTGGACGAGCATTGGAAAGGCGAGAGCGGGCATGCCCGGACGCTCTGGGCGAGCCCTGGAAAGGCGATAGCGGGCATGCCCAGACGCTCTGGGCGAGCCCTGGAAAGGCGATAGCGGGCATGCCCGGACGCTCTGGGCGAGCCCTGAAAAGGCGATAGCAGGCATGCCCGGACGCTCTGGGCGAGCCCTGGAAAGGCGAGAGCGGGCATGCCCGGGAAAGACGAGACCGGGCGTGCCCGGGAGGTTCGGGCATGCCCGGGAACAGTGAGACCGGGCATGCCCGGGAGAGGCACGTCTGGCCGTGTTCTGGCCGGTGCAAGGCGATTGTGTGCATCCAGCGGTAACCGCTACAGTTTTAAAACAAAAAACAAAAACAAAAACAGCAAATACTCTGGGGTTGCTCTCTGTTAATTTAATTTAAAATTGACTTTTTATTATACAGTGCCCCTTATTCGTTTTATACGAGTATATAAAAACAGGCACACAGACAGCAGGGAATCCACCCCCTTGGAGGGCCGAGTTTGCGAATCACTTGCTGAAAAAAAACAGTCAGTTTTGCACGAAGACTATAGATGTTTGCGTGCTGTGTGCTGAAAAGGTTATACGAGTAGATGGTCTAAACTCAAGGGGATGTTCGCATAGTAGTTGTGTCTGAGAGATCGAAAGGATCAAATATCTCAAACATGTAAAAAGAGTCTAAAAAGGTCCAAGTGGTCTAAAGCTCTAAATTGTCAAGGATCCAATCTGTCTAATCTGGCTGAAGGGTGCAAGAGTTTAAATGGTGTTGAAGGAGCTGGGGCTCCCACGTCGATCAGAAGAATGGACGCGACAAAAAGCTGGAATTCATCTGAGTTGCTTTATTGAAATCAAACACTCAGGCACTCTGAAAACCCGTTTATCGGTCAGCAATATATATCTATTAACCCAGGGGGTTTGCCCAGGCCCGGCGCCAGGGGGCGTGGCCCAGCGTCCCGACCGAGGCCTGGCAAGTTGAGCGCGGGCCTGCCCGGGCGTCCTGGACGAGCCCGGCATGGTGATCGCTCCGCGTCCTTGATAGGTGCAAGGCGATTGTGAAACCCCAGCGGCAGCCGCTACACACGTCCCCCCAGAATCGACTTGCACCGGCAGGGTCAACTTGAGGGGGGTCCTGATGACCCGGCCGAAGCGACCCCTGGCGGGTCGTGGGAGGGGGTCCGGTGAGGTGGTGGGCGGTCGAGTGGGGGGCCCCGTGGACGGGGGGCGGCCTCGCCGCGGCGGAAGGGCCACCCGTGGTGGGTGGTCGACGTCCACGTGCGCCGGCTTGAGGCGGTCCACTGCAATCCGGTCCGACCTGCCGCCGATGTCGATGACGAACGACTTGTCGTCCCGTCGCAGCACCCGGAAGGGCCCGTCGTACGGCGGCTGGAGTGGCCACCGATGTGCGTCGTGACGCACAAAAACATACTCCGCTGTGCGGAGTGCTGGGGGGACGTAGGACCGGGGGTCACAGTGGTGGGATGTCGGCACGGGGGCAAACCGTCGGGCGGCCTCCTGGAGGTCCGAGCGCTGGTGAGCTGCGGACCAGGGACTGGTAGCGTCGGGCACGAATTCGCCCGGGACGCGTACCACCTGGCCATAGACCAGCTCGGCGGTGGATGCCTGGAGGTCCTCCTTGGGGGCCGTGCGAAGGCCCAAAAGGACCCACGGCAGCCGGTCGGCCCAACCGCCGTCTTGAAGGCCGGCCATGAGCGCGGCCTTCATGGAGCGGTGGAATCGCTCGCACAACCCGTTTGCTTGGGGGTGGTAGGCCGTAGTACGGTGGAGCTTGACCCCCAGGTTGCGGGCGACCGCGCCCCACAGCTCGGAGGTGAACTGTGGTCCGCGGTCTGACGAGATGTCCGCCGGTGCGCCGAAGCGGGCGACCCAGGTGGCGATGAAAGCCTGCGCCACGTCGGCGGTGGTGGTGGAGACGAGGGGAACGGCCTCCGGCCACCTGGTGGTCCTGTCCACCATGGTGAGCAGGTGTGTGAACCCCCGTGACGGGGGGAGGGGGCCCACCAGATCCACGTTGACGTGGTCGAAACGTCGTTCGGGCACGGTGAAAGGTGCCAGCGGGGCCTGGGTGTGTCGGTGGACCTTGGCCCGTTGGCAGGCCGTGCAGGCGCTGGTCCAATCGCGGACGTCCCGACGAAGGCCGTGCCAGACGAAACGCGCCGACACCAGCTTCTGGGAAGCTTTCCGGCCCGGGTGGGAAAGGCCGTGGAGGGATGCGAAGATGCGGCGTTGCCAGGTGACGGGCACGATGGGGCGAGGCTGGCCTTGGGAGACGTCGCAGAGCAGGACAGTGTCCGCGCAGGGGATGTCGGCCAGGCGGAGGCCCGTGTCCGCCGCCCGGAGGGCTTGCACCGTGGTGTCGGTGGTTTGGTCCGCCGCCATAAGCGCAAAATCCACGCCCAGGTGGACCGCGTTCGCGCTGGCCCGGGACAGACAGTCGGCCACGGCGTTGTTTTTGCCGGCGACGTGCCGGATGTCCGTGGTAAACTCCAACACGGCGGAGAGGTGGCGCTGTTGGCGGGCCGACCATGGCTCCGTGACCTTGGCCATGGCGTAAATCAACGGCTTGTGGTCGACGAACGCCGTGAAAGGTCGGCCCTCCAGGAGGTGGCGGAAATGGCGAACGGCCAGGTGTAGACCGAGGAGCTCCCGGTCAAACGTGCTGTATTTGAGCTCGTTCGGCCGGAGCTGCCGGCTGAAAAAAGCGAGTGGCTGCCAAACCCCGTTCACCCATTGCTCATGGACGGCGCCCACCGCGTAGTCGGAGGCATCCGTGGTGAGGGCGATGGGAGCGTTGAGCACCGGGTGAGCGAGCAGTGTTGCGTCGGCGAGGGCCCGCTTTGAGCTTTGGAAGGCCGCATCCATTGCTGCGGACCAGACGATGTCGTGCTTGGCCGGCTTGCCCCGGAGGGCTTCGTAGAGGGGCCGCATGAGGTGAGCAGCGCGGGGCACGAAGCGGTGATAAAAATTCACCATTCCCAGGAATTCCTGCAGGGCCTTTATGGTGCGGGGACGCGGGAACGTGGTGATGGCCTCGACCTTGGTTGGCAGCGGCACGGCCCCGTTCTTGGTGATGTGGTGGCCCAAAAAATCAACGGCCGTCGTGCCGAAGTGGCATTTGGCCGGGTTGACGATGAGGCCGTGCTCGCTGAGGCGCTCGAACAGTGTTCGGAGGTGGAGGAGGTGCTCGGCCCGGGACGTGCTGGCGACGAGGATGTCGTCCAGGTAAACGAAAAGGAACGGCAGGTCACGCAGCACGCCGTCCATCAAGCGCTGGAACGCCTGAGCCGCGTTCTTGAGACCAAACGGCATCCGCAAGAATTCGAATAAGCCGAACGGCGTGATGACTGCCGTTTTAGGGACGTCGGCCGCCCTGACAGGTACCTGGTGATATCCCCGTATGAGATCAATTTTCGAAAAAATGACCCGTCCCGCCAGACGGGCGGAGAAGTCTTGGATATGCGGGATCGGGTAGCTGTCGGGGGTGGTAGCGTCATTCAGACGGCGGTAGTCGCCACACGGGCGCCATCCACCCCCCGGCTTTGGCACGATGTGCAGTGGCGAGGCCCACGCGCTATCGGAGCGCCGCACGATGCCGAGGTGCTCCAACGCGTCGAATTCGGCCTTCGCTACGGCGAGCTTGGCTGGGTCGAGGCGGCGGGCCCTGGCGTAGACCGGCGGGCCCGTGGTTGGTATGTGGTGCTCGATCCCATGCCGTACTGCGACGGCCGAAAACGTCGGCCGCGTGAGGGCCGGGAACTCCGTGAGCAGGCGAGCAAACTCGTTCGCCGCCGGGACGGTGCATGCCAGCTCGGTCGGCGCGGAGCTGCTCAATGTGCATACCAGGGAGCTGAAGGTTTCAGCGTTGATTAAACGACGCCGTTGGACGTCCACCAGCAGTCCGTGTGCGCAGAGGAAGTCGGCGCCTAGCAGAGCCACGGGCACGTTGGCGGTTACAAACGTCCAAGCAAAGCGTTGGCCGCCGAAGCAGAGGGTGACGTTGCGCGGGCCGAAGGTGCGGATAGTCGATCCGTTGGCCGCAACTAAGGAGGGGCCGCAAACCGCGGATTGCTTGTCCTGGTCAGAGGCGGGTATGACGCTCAGTTGGGCGCCGGTGTCGCACAGGAAGCGCCGTCCGGACGCTGTATCCGTGATGAACAGTAAGTTGCCCGTATGGCCGGCGCTCATGGCTGGTAATGAACGCCGGCCCGGCCGTTTCCCGGCCTGCCGAAGGTGCACGGGGGTCGGCATGTCCGGGCCTTTTGTCCGAACCTGGCATGATAGTAACACCACGCTTGGTCGGGTGGAGGTGGTCGGCACGGTAGAGCGGCCGCCAATTGCGTCGGCAGTTCGGCCGTCGACCGTGCCGGGTGCTCGGGCGCCATGGTTGTTGCGTCGGACGGCGGTGGGTCCCATGTCGCCGCTGCGATGCGCCGTCCTGCAGCGGAGATCTTGTCGGCTTCTCTGGCAAGGGCCCGGGGATCTGTGATCGTCGTGCTTGCCAGGGCGAGGCGTACCGGGTTAGGCAGCTGACGGAGGAACAGCTCCCGGAACAGGAATGCCGGAGAGTGCTCGCCGAGCAGTGAAAGCATGTAGTCCATTCGCTCGGAAGGGCGCGTGTCGCCGAGCTCAGGCAGGTCGAGCAGGCGCCGTGCGCGTTCCGCCGATGGGAGGGCGAAAGCATCGAGGAGAAGCTGCTTAATCGCGCCGTATTTGTCAGCGGCTGGCGGGCTTTCGAGGAGGCTCAGGGCGCGGGCTGCGGTAGCCGACCCGAGCGCAGCTACCACATGGTGGAAGCGGGTGTCGTCGGCCGTGATGCCTCGCAGGGCGAACAGGGACTCCGCCTGTGCGAACCAAACCGCAGCGTGAGCCTCCCAGAAGGTAGGCAGTTTAAGGGCGACTGCCGTGTCCATGTCGATAGGTCACCAATGAAGGAGCTGGGGCTCCCACGTCGATCAGAAGAATGGACGCGACAAAAAGCTGGAATTCATCTGAGTTGCTTTATTGAAATCAAACACTCAGGCACTCTGAAAACCCGTTTATCGGTCAGCAATATATATCTATTAACCCAGGGGGTTTGCCCAGGCCCGGCGCCAGGGGGCGTGGCCCAGCGTCCTGGCTGCGGCCTGGCAAGTTGAGGGCGAGCCTGCCCAGGCATGCCCGGGCGTCCCGACCGAGGCCTGGCAAGTTGAGCGCGGGCCTGCCCGGGCGTCCTGGACGAGCCCGGCATGGTGATCGCTCCGCGTCCTTGATAGGTGCAAGGCGATTGTGAAACCCCAGCGGCAGCCGCTACAGTGTTAAAGTCTAAAGGGTGTAAAGGGGTGTAAAGGTCTAAATGTTGTAGGGGTCTAAAGGGCATAAAAGGTCGCAAGGGTGAAGGGATCTAAAGGTGTCTAAAGGATCTTAAAGGTAAAAGGGGTCTGTCTGAAGGGTATTGGGCTCTTAAGGATCTTGGGTTATTGGGGTCTTAAGGGACGAAGGAGTCTTAGAGGGTCTTCAGAGTTTTAGGGGTCTGATGAGTTTTTAGAGTCCTAAAGTGTATTTAGGGGGTTTTATGGTTCTAAAGGGTCTTCAGGGCCTAAAGGGTCTTAATGGTTTTGGGAGTCTTAAGGGACTTGGGGGTCTTAAAGGGTCTTCAAAGGTCTAAGTGGTCTCAGCAGTCAAAAGGTACATTGTAATACCAAATATAATTAATGGACGTCTTGTCTTGATGCAACCGACTTTCAAATAGTACATAATTAATAAACATATAGTCACAAGTCTTCACAGATGGACAGATGGCTTCATGGACTGACAGTTTTTTTCGTTTTTATATTTGTAGATATACATAGATATCATGCGAATCGGTTGAAAATTGACGATTTATGTGACTTTGACCTTTGACCTATTGACCTCGGCCCTCTTTTTCACCCTCATCAACATCCCAAAACATTAGATTCTCATCAATCTCAGACATAACTTTGGAAAGCATGTACGCATCAGTGATAAACCATTTGGGAAAACACAAGAAAATGTGACACGTTACTTTAACCAACATGAACACAAGGTGCTATGTACTACCTCACCTGCAATGCACTGTGATTGGTCCATCCTGTCCAAATTGTTCTTTTGTTTTGTGCACCTGACCAATGAAATCTACAAACTCCTCCCCTGAGGGTGGGATTCCCACTGGTGGCCAATCGGAAAAGTAGAATTGTCGCACCGTGCGAGCCTGCCCATCCTGCAAACAACACAACAATAACAAACAAGAAAGAGCAATCAGAGATTGCAGACTCTCGCGAGGATGTGTTTTCAGTGGTTTTTAAGGTTTTTGTGTTAAAACAAATATGGCGGCCGAACCACGTGACCAATGACGTCATCATTTTTTTTATCTCCACCAATTTATGCCTACATGACGCTCAATAAATTTCATCTTGATCGGATGAAGTTTTGTACTTGTCGAATTATGACGTCATAATGGAGGCACCTATGACATCATCATTAACATATTTTATTCCCCATTGAGGGTTCTTTACAATGAGCCACATCTCAATTTTTTCTATGCAGCGTTTTCGGAGATATAGAGGTGCAAATTTTTTCGGTTTTTCCAAAATGGCAGCCGAACCACGTGACATATGACGAAATAATTATCATAAAAAAATTATACAGGTGGAGTTGCACCCATGCAGCATAGATTCAACGAAAAGCCCGACCGAATATCGTCGCTTCGTGGCTGCTTTCCGCTGCCGAAATCCAGCGCGGCTTGGGCAATTCTGCCCCTGTTTGGAGAACACCCAGCGAGGCCTTCATCGGGGCCGAGCGAGCAAGGCTTCCGCTGCCGAAATCCAGCGCGGCTTGGGCGATTTTGCCCCTGTTTGGAGAACACCCAGCGAGGCCTTCATCGGGGCCAAGCGAGCAAGGGCGTGTCGGGACCTGGTTCGCGCCATTGACCGAGTGGTTCACACCAACCGGAGCTGTTTTCGGATGACGTGCTGGTGTCCTTGGACTTCGCGCCAGGCTCTGGGCCGACCGGGCCGACGTGCATCGAAGTCCTTTCCAAGGGTGTGGTGCTGACCGGGCCGCCGTGGTGCTGACCGAGAAAATGTGGCGTGGTGCTAATGGGGCCCCCGCAGCCGTGATGCCCCCCCCCCCCCACCCCAGAATTTCCATGTTTTAAACGTTTCCCAGTGTGTACCCTGGATTAGAACAGGTACACCGTATCCCTGCGTGTCGTAAGAGACGACTAAGAGGGCTGGCGTCAGGAAGGGCATCCGGCCATAAAAACATTGCCTCAAAAAGAGAACCATGACAATTACAACTACATATGGGTAGGGTACAGCCCGAAGTGGAGATCTGTTTCTGAGGTTTAGGACATGGAATGTAGGGACAATGACAGGGAGATCAGGAGAAGTGGTGGAAGTATTGGTCAGAAGAAGAGTGGACATATGTTGTGTGCAAGAGACGAGATGGAAGGGAAGTGGTGTGAGAATGGTGAAGGGTAGGCAGGGACAGAAATACAAGTTTGTGTGGCAAGGGTGCCTGGAGGGCGTGAATGGTGTTGGTGTCCTGTTTTCTGAGGAGTTTGTAGACAGTGTGGTGAGTGTGACGAGAGTGAGTGATAGGTTGATGATGGTGAAAATGATGATTGGAAAGCTCTTGGTGAACGTCATCTCAGGATATGCTCCGCAGGTTGGTCGGAGCGATGAAGATAAGGACAAGTTCTGGTGTGCGATAGAGAAGCTGATGGAAAACGTGAAAGATGAGGAAGTTGTTGTGGAAGGAGGAGACCTAAATGGACATGTGGGAAGGAGTATGGATGGTTTTGAGGGAGTTCATGGGGGTTACGGATATGGTGTGAGAAATGGAGAAGGTGAAAGGATTTTGGAGTTTGCTGATGGAGCTGATTTGTTGATTTGTAATACTCAGTTCCAGAAAGAGGATAATAAACTTGTTATATACACGTCAGGTGGGTCGACGACAACCGTTGACTACCTGATGGTGCGTAGGCGAGATAGGGGGCACCTCCGGGACACAAAGGTGATCCCGGGGGAGGAGGCTGTTTCACAGCACCACTTGGTTGTCTGCGACATAAGGGTGAAAGGTGCGAGGAGAGCTCGGCGGGTGAAGTACCAACCGAGAATGAAGGTGTGGAGGTTGAAAGAGGTGACAGTAAGGGAGGCATTAAAAGAGAGGCTGAGTAGGGTAGAGGATGATGTGGTTGAGCTTGAAAGTGGTTGGATGTCAATGAAAGCTAGTCTGTTGGGAGCCGTTGGTGAGGTATGTGGATGGACAAAAGGACCACCGAAGCACTCGGAAACATGGTGGTGGGATGATGAAGTTGGAAAGAGGATTGACGAGAAGAGGAAGAAGTTCAAGGAGTGGCAGAAGGCGAAGGGTACGGGAGCAGAAACAGCAGAGCATGAAAGTTATAAGGCAGCCAAGAAGGCTGCAAAGAAAGAGGTAGCAAAGGCGCAGGAGGCATGTCGGAAAATGTTCGGAGAACACTTGGATTCGGAAGAGGGTCAGAGAGCAGTATTCAGGATTGCAAAGCAGATAGCGAAAGAGAGGTGTGATGTGATGGGGGTGAGTTGCTTGAAGGAAGAAGTGGGACAAATCGTTGTGGACCCAGATGGAATTAAAGAAAGATGGAAAAGATATATGGAAATGCTGTTGAATACAGAGAATGAATGGGATGGCAACATAGAGAGTAACCCAGTTTTAGGACCGGCAGAGAAGATAACTGAGAAGGAAGTTGAGGAAGCGATAAAAGCAATGAAGAGTAGAAAAGCGGGAGGGCCGACGGGAGTTGTGGGAGATATGTTGAAGGCAGCAGGAAGTTGGGGTGTGAAGAGAATGACAGAGATCTGTAATCGTCTGTTTCTGCGTCTCCTCATGCGTCTCCTCATGCGTCTCCTCATGCGTCTCCTCCTGCGTCTGCGTCTCCTCCTGCGTCTGTTTCTGCGTCTCCTCCTGCGTCTGTTTATGCGTCTCCTCCTGCGTCTCCTCCTGCGTCTCCTCCTGCGTCTCCTCCTGCGTCTCCTCCTGCGTCTCCTCCTGCGTCTGTTCCTGCGTCTGTTTCTGCGTCTCCTCCTGCGTCTCCTCCTGCGTCTCCTCCTGCGTCTGTTTCTGCGTCTCCTCATGCGTTTGTTTCTGCGTCTGTTTCTGCGTCTCCTCCTGCGTCTGTTTACACGTCTCCTCCTGCGTCTGTTTCTGTGTCTCCTCCTGCGTCTGTTTCTGCGTCTCCTCCTGCGTCTGTTTCTGCATCTCCTCATGCGTCTCCTCCTGCGTTTGTTTCTGCGTCCCCTCCTGCGTCTCCTCCTGCGTTTGTTTCTGCGTCCCCTCCTGCGTCTCCTCCTGCGTCTGTTTCTGCATCTCCTCCTGCGCCTCCTCCTGCATCCGTTTCTGCGTCCGTTTCTGCGGCTGTGTCTGCTTCTGCGTCTGCTTCTGCCGTAACGTTTTTACCATTTGAGATTTTGTCATTTCTTGATATAAAATAACAAGGAAAATAATCAATTAGGGTGGAGGATTGTAGGAGTATTAGTAACAATACCAAGATATAATAAACAGTAATGTTAAATTGCAGGTGAACCTAAAGTATGAAATAAATATATAAAAGTGAGATGATATCAATGTGGTGAAAATGAAGAAGAAGAGCCTTCGTAGGCGTGGGGCATATTGGATGCCTATTTATGGGCGAACGCTCGGTGAGCAAGGGGGTCAGTATCTTGTCTGCTGAATGAGTTATGCAGAGATGAGCGCTGGATCTTCCTGGTAAGAAGTGACTGGGATTGATGACTAATGTTTAAAATGCTTGGCTTTGCTTTATAATGCTTATTTAGATTTGTCGGACTGATGATATTATTGCCTGTTGTGTAGGATGCCAAAGATCGATTTGAATAAAGCCTCGTATCTTGAAGTGAGGTCTGGAAGCTTTTTCAATACAATCAACAACAACAACAAAAAAACAACAACCATAATCAGGGATCACAAGTGGTGGAGGAAGAATTAGAAAGTACTTTGCATAATAGGAGTGATGGGAAGAAGAATGAAAGCAATGAACGTACCCTGGCATCTGTAACCTTGAATTCACGAAGGACGTATTGTGGCATACTGTACTCAGCCATTGGATCGACCACAAAGTACTGAAAGTAAGCCGAGCGATCGACTGGCCAATAGCAGTGGCTCATTTCCTAGTGTGAACAACAAGTTACGAGAGACCTGTGAAACCTGCATTAGGGTGGATGCAGTACGTGCAGGAAAAAAGGGTGCTGGTAATAGTTGGGTGCTGGTAGTGAAGGTGAATGTTGGTAATAGTTGGGTGCTGGTAGTGAAGGTGAATGTTGGTAATAGTTGGGTGCTGGTAGTGAAGGTGTGTGTTGGTAATGGGTTGGGTGCTTGTAGTGAAGGTGAATGTTGGTAATGGGTTGGGTGCTGGTAGTGAAGGTGAGTGTTGGTAATAGTTGGGTGCTGGTAGTGAAGGTGAGTGTTGGTAATAGTTGGGTGCTTGTAGTGAAGGTGAGTGTTGGTAATAGTTGGGTGCTGGTAGTGAAGGTGAGTGTTGGTAATAGTTGGGTGCTGGTAGTGAAGGTGAGTGTTGGTAATAGTTGGGTGCTGGTAGTCAAGGCGAGTGTTGGTAATGGGTTGGGTGCTGGTAGTGAAGGTGAATGTTGGTAATAGTTGGGTTCTGGTAGTGAAGGTGTGTGCTGGTAATGGGTTGGGTGCTGGTAGTGAAGGTGAATGTTGGTAATAGTTGGGTGCTGGTAGTGAAGGTGAGTGTTGGTAATAGTTGGGTGCTTGTAGTGAAGGTGAGTGTTGGTAATAGTTGGGTGCTGGTAGTGAAGGTGAGTGTTGGTAATAGTTGGGTGCTGGTAGTGAAGGTGTGTGCTGGTAATGGGTTGGGTGCTGGTAGTGAAGGTGAATGTTGGTAATAGTTGGGTGCTGGTAGTGAAGGTGAGTGTTGGTAATAGTTGGGTGCTTGTAGTGAAGGTGAGTGTTGGTAATAGTTGGGTGCTGGTAGTGAAGGTGAGTGTTGGTAATAGTTGGGTGCTGGTAGTGAAGGCGAGTGTTGGTAATAGTTGGGTGCTGGTAGTCAAGGTGAGTGTTGGTCATAGTTGGGTGCTGGTAGTGAAGGTGAATGTTGGTAATAGTTGGGTTCTGGTAGTCAAGGTGAGTGTTGGTAATAGTTGGGTGCTGGTAGTGAAGGTGTGTGTTGGTAATGCGTTGGGTGCTGGTAGTGAAGGTGAATGTTGGTAATAGTTGGGTGCTGGTAGTGAAGGTGAATGTTGGTAATAGTTGGGTGTTGGTAGTGAAGGTGAATGTTGGTAATAGTTGGGTTCTGGTAGTCAAGGTGAGTGTTGGTAATAGTTGGGTGTTGGTAGTGAAGATGAATGTTGGTCATAGTTGGGTGCTGGTAGTGAAGGTGAATGTTGGTAATAGTTGGGTTCTGGTAGTCAAGGTGAGTGTTGGTAATAGTTGGGTGCTAGTAGTGAAGGTGTGTGTTGGTAATGCGTTGGGTGCTGGTAGTGAAGGTGAATGTTGGTAATACTTGGGTGCTGGTAGTGAAGGTGAATGTTGGTAATAGTTGGGTGTTGGTAGTGAAGGTGAATGTTGGTAATAGTTGGGTTCTGGTGGTGAATGTGAATGTTGTTAATAGTTGGGTGCTGGTAGTGAAGGTGAGTGTTGGTAATAGTTGGGTACTGGTAGTGAAGGTGAATGTTGGTAATAGTTGGGTGCTGGTAGTGAAGGTGAGTGTTCGTAATAGTTGGGTTCTGGTAGTGAAGGTGAATGTTGGTAATAGTTGGGTTCTGGTGGTGAAGGTGAGTGTTGGTAATAGTTGGGTTCTGGTGGTGAAGGTGAGTGTTGGTAATAGTTGGGTTCTGGTGGTGAAGGTGAATGTTGGTAATAGTTGGGTTCTGGTAGTGAAGGTGAGTGTTGGTAATAGTTTGGTCTGGTAGTGAAGGTGAATGTTGGTAATAGTTGGGTTCTGGTAGTGAAGGTGAATGTTGGTAATAGTTGGGTGCTGGTAGTGAAGGTGAATGTTGGTAAAAGTTGGGTGCTGGTAGTGAAGGTGAATGTTGGTAATAGTTGGGTGCTGGTAGTGAAGGTGAATGTTGGTAAAAGTTGGGTGCTCGTAGTGAAGGTGAATGTTGGTAATGGGTTGGGTTCTGGTAGTGAAGGTGACTGTTGGTAATAGTTGGGTGCTGGTAGTGAAGGTGAGTGTTGGTAATAGTTGGGTGCTGGTAGTGAAGGTGAATGTTGGTAATAGTTGGGTGCTGGTAGTGGAGGTGAATGTTGGTAATGGGTTGGGTTCTGGTAGTGAAGGTGAATGTTGGTAATAGTTGGGTCCTGGTGCTGTTGCTGTAGTGAAGGTGAATGTTGGTAATAGTTTGGTCTGGTAGTGAAGGTGAATGTTGGTAATAGTTGGGTACTGGTAGTGAAGGTGAATGTTGGTAATAGTTGGGTGCTGGTAGTGAAGATGAATGTTGGTAATAGTTGGGTTCTGGTAGTGAAGGTGAATGTTGGTAATAGTTGGGTTCTGGTAGTGAAGATGAATGTTGGTAATAGTTGGGTCCTGGTAGTGAAGATGAATGTTGGTAATAGTTGGGTTCTGGTAGTGAAGGTGAATGTTGGTAATAGTTGGGTGCTGGTAGTGAAGGTGAATGTTGGTAATACTTGGGTTCTGGTAGTGAAGGTGAATGTTGGTAATAGTTGGGTGCTGGTAGTGAAGGTGAATGTTGGTAATGGGTTTGGTACTGGTCGTGAAGGATAGTGTTGATGATGATTCTATACTGGTGTCTGTTTAAAGAATGTTGTTGATGAAAGGGATCCCACCATGCCCAGTTCCCTGAGCTGTGACAGCATCACAATGATTGTAGACCCCGACTCCCACAACATCCTCCAGAAATCATCCACAGTGTCTGCAAGAGGGCCTTGGGTGGCGATGTATGCCTTTTGATGTCTGAAATTACAAGCATGATCAAAACTGCATTCATAGCCATGACTGTCTGAGGATATGTCATGAAAGGGACACAAGTACAAATTCAGAAAGTATGCGGGAACAATAGATAGTGAAGATTTTGGCTTTTTATCATGTAATTAAAGGCCAGACAAAGGATAAAGCATGGTTCGCACAGCCATGGAAGAACAACTTTCCATGAATTTTCCAGGACAAAAAAGTTTTTTCCCAGACTTTTAATACAAATGTTTAATGTAACAAGTGACATTGGAAAACACCACAATAATAAGAATAAAACCTTGTTACCTCTGCCACCGAAAGTGGATGGAGGTCATGTTTTCATCTCTGTTTGTCTCTCTGTGAGCAGGATACAGTGTCTCAAAGTTATGGACAGGTTCAGACAAAATTTGGTTGGGTGTGTGACAAGGACCAATTGATTTGATTTTGGTGAAGATCCAGATATGAGAATTTTCTTCGTGATTCTTCACCATTGAGAGATAGGGCCAAAAACTATATACAGTGCTCTCCATGAGTGTTGGAACAGTGAAGTAAAATTTGTTGTCATTGCTAAATATGCAAGAAATTTTGATTTGAGATCAAAAGATGAATATGAGGCAAGAGTTCAGGAAGTCAACTTTTATTTCTTGGTATTTCGATGTGTTTTACCAATCCATTGTTGAACAATAGCATTTTTTATGTTCAGTGCCCCCCCCCCCCCCCACCCACCACCCCCACCTCCCATTTTAGGTAAGCACAAGTATTGGAACAGATTAACTTAAAATTAGTTAAAGTAGTATAAAAGCTAGCATTCGGTTGCCTATGCCTTACATGTAATAACAGCATCGATCCTGTGACCCGTCGACATCACTAAACTCTTGAGATCGTCATTTGAGATGTTTTGTAGCCATTTTCATTTGTTGTTTGTTTTGGGGGTTTCTGACTTTAGTCTCCTCTTCAGCAAGTCGTGAAGCCTAGTGAAATGCCACCCAATGAGTTTGGAGGAATTTTCTTGTATATAGGCAGACAAGATGTTTCTGGACACTTCCAAATTCATTCTTCTGATGAGTGTTCAATAAAAATGAGTGAGCCAGTTCCAGAGGCAGCCACACTACCTCCACCATTCTTCACAGATGAGGTAGTATGCTTTAAGGATCATCTGCAGTTTCTCCCTTTCTCTACACTTTCACCTTTCCATCACTTTGGTAAAGGTTTATCTTATGGAAAGGTCACATTGGTCTCACTTGTCCATAAAACTTTGTTCTACAACTCGACTGGCTCACCTCTGTACTTCTTGGCAAATTCTAATCTGGCCTTTCTATTTTTGGTGCTGATGAGAGGTTCGCATCTTGCGGTGTAGCCTTTGTAATTCTGCTGTCGAAGTCTTCTGCGAACGGTAGATTATGATACTTTCATCCCTACACTCTGGAGGTTGTTGGTGATGTCACTGACAGATGTTTTTGGGGTTTTCTTCACAGCTCTGATAATTTTTCTGTCATCAACTGCAGTTGTTTTCCTTGGCCGTCCTGGCCGTTGTCTATTGCTAAGTATACTAGTGGTTTCTTTATTTTTCAAGATATTCCAAATTGTTGTATTTGCTATGCCCAATTGTTATGCCATGATTCTCTAATTGAATTATTCTGTTCTTTCAGCTTCCAAATTGCTTCCTTTTGTTACGGTCTGTGACCTAATCTTCATCTATTCTTCCTCTTCAACCCTGAGTTTGACCCCCAAGATTTGAGGTCCTGTGATTGGCTGTTGTCACAGTCTGTGACCTTTTCTTCTTCTTTTATTCTTCCTCTTCTTCTTCTTCCCTCGCACCTCCGAGTTTGACTTACATGGTTTGACCCAAAATTTGAGAGCCTATGATTGGCTGTGGTGTAGAAGCAAAGCAAGATGGTGATGTAGGAGATGTGGTTGTTGCCGTTTTGAGGAGTGCTTTGGACTTTTGACTCAGAAAGCCATAATGAGGGGATTTCCCAGGCAAGAGCTTGAATGCCTGACGTTTTGAGAAGTGAAAGATATTTGTGGCACCTTAGATGGGGGGGGGGGGGGGGGGGGGAAGTCAAGGACGGAATGACTGCTCCGGAAAACGAGGCAGCAACGGACAGGCGGCCATATGAGGCATCATTCCATGGTAGCGGCTTGTGCTACGCAGCGAGGCAAGGTCACCTCTGTACGGTGGCGTGACTCCGGTGAAGAGTTCAATGAGGGTGAAATGCTTTGAAGCTGAGACCTCGAAGGTCAGTGAGAATACCAAACTAGAGAGGGACTTCGGAGTGTGGATCATTCCGTCATCCATCACCCTCGTGCCAATACGTTGGCTGGTTTGTCGTTCATGGAGGAGGGGGGGGGGGGGGGGAGTTGATGAGGGGGCAGGGGGCGTTGGCCTGATCTGTTTTTTTTTCCCTTTTTCTATCTCTCTCTCTCTCCCCCTGCATATATATATATATTCCAATTCTTATGTTTACCTAAAATGGAGGGACTGAACATAAAAAAGTGCTATTGTTCTGCAAAGGCAAAACATATATACAGTACTGTATACATAAAAATACGAGGAAATAAAAGATGACCTTCTGTGCTCTTGCCCCGTATTCATTTTTTGATCTCAAATCCAAATTTCTTGAGTATCTTTAATATTAACAATTTTGACCTCACTGTTCCAATACTTATGGGGGGCACTGTATGGTATGATATCTCAAAAAGTTGTGGATGGATTCGGCCGAAATTTGGTGGAAAGGTTAGGTGTGTCACAAGAACGAATCGACTCCATTTTGGTGAAGATCCGAATTTGGATCCAGATATGAGAATTTTTTAATTATTCAAGTGATTCTTCACCATTTGGAAATGGGGCCAAAACTATATACAGTATAGCATGATTTTTTTAAAACATTTTGTACGAGTTATGTTGTAAAAATAGGTGGATGAGTTGGGTATGTGTCCGTTTTGTAAAAATAGGTGGATGTGTTGGGTATGTGTACACAACAACAACAACATACATTTTAAAGGCCATTTTCCCTGCTAGAGCGGGGGTTAGCCTTGCGGTCCCCATGACAATCTTCTCCATTTTGCCCTATTTTCTGCATCTCTCCTTGTTAACCCTCTTGCCCGCATTTCTTCTTCCACCATCTTTAGCCAAGTCTTTCTCGGTCTTCCCCGTCCTCTACTTCCTTCTACATCAATTTCCATCACTCTTCTCAACCAGTCACTTTCATCCTTCCTCAACACATGACCAAACCATCTCAACCTGTTCCTCTTCACAGCATCAATCACAGGCAATATTCCCATCATCTTTCGCAATTCATCATTTGTCTTCCTCTCTCTCAACGATACTCCACACATCCGTCGAACCATTCGCATTTCCACCCTTTCCAACCTTCGTTGCTGCTCTACGTTCATTACCCATGTCTCGCTCCCATAAATCATAACACTTCTCACACATGCAGCATACACCTTTCCCTTCAGCTTCAACGACACCCCCCTCATCATCAGCATGCCACTCAATTCCCGAAACTTCTTCCATGCACATCTCACTCGAGCAACCGATGCCGAGTCTGATCCACCTTCTCCATTCAGCATGTCTCCGAGGTAGCAAAATGTTTTCACACCTTCCAGCTTCACGCCGTCTCCAAGATCCAACTCAACATTTCCTCCATGTGCAGCTCCCTCTGTGCACACCTTACATTTGAATGTAGCTGCCACACTGGTTAATGACCCTCTCAGACCACTACATTTTTGATGAACCCACTCAGCGCACATTGTACACTGAATGGAGTTCACTCCGACACCCTTCCTACACACAGCACAGGGCCACTTCCCAGTTCTTTCCACCTCACCACATGCTTTACCACTTGCCATCACCTTCGTCTTTCCGATATTCACCTTCAGACCTTTTGTCTCCATACATTCCTTCCACGTGTTCATCTTTTCCTTCAGTCCATCCATACTTTCCGCAATCAACACCAGATCATCTGCATACAACAACTCCCACGGTAAACCCTCCTTTACGTTCTGAGCCAGCACCTCCATCACAGCTACAAATAGTAGTGGACTTAGTACGGACCCCTGATGCACTCCCACCTTCACCTCAAACTCACCACTGTTCCCGTCCTTCGTCCTTACAGCTGTGCGCGCTCTTTTGTACATTGCCATCACTACTCTGATCAACCATTCCTCCACTCCTAACTTCCTCAATGCCCATGTCAATACTTTGTGTGGAACCCGATCGAATGCTTTCTCCAGATCAACAAACCCAAGAAACAACTTCTTCCTCTTCTCCATGTACTTCTCCTGCAACTGCCTCACAATGTGTATGTTTTGTAAAAATAGGTGGATGAGTTGGGTATGTGAGAATAACAAGCTGATTAGATTTTACGAGTATATGACGTCTGGATCTAGTTCCAGTCTATCAAGTGAGATACTTAAAGTAAACTGTTCAGCCTGGCAGACGTATGCGCTATCGCACGTGCCTTTCTAGTTACCTATATTACCCTTTTTATTAATGACAGTTATATTCAAGTACACATACAGTGCCTTGATAAAGTATTCACAAGCTAAAGAGTTCAATTTCCGTCTCATCAGACCACAGAATATTTTACCTCATGCTCTCAGAGTCTTTCACATGCCTTTTTGCAAACTTCAGGTGTGCTGTCACGTGCCTTTTTGCAAACTCAAGGTGTGCTGTCACGTGCTTTTTTGTAAACTCCAGGTGTGCTGTCATGTGCCTTTTCTCAGGAGTGGCTTCCGTCTGGCCACTCTCCCATAAAGCCTAGATTTGTAAAGGCTGCAGAGACTGTTGTCCTTCCGGCAGATTCTCCCATCGCAGTCAAGGAACTCTGTAGTTCTGTCAGAGTGGTCATTGGGTTCTTTGTCAGCTCCCTGAGGAGGTGTCACCTCCCTTTTTGCCGAGTTGCTCAGTTTGGTCGGAAGGCCAGCTTTAGGAAGAGTCTAGGTAGTTCCATATTCTTTCCAATTCCTAATGATGGAGCTCACTGTGCTCTTGGAAACTTTCAACACTCTACAAATTATTTTATACCCTTCCCCAGATCTATGCCTCCTCACAATTCTATCTCGGAGTTCTACGGACAGTTCCTTGGACGTCATGGTAGAGTTCCTGCTCTGACATTCACTGTGAACTGTGGTACCTTATATAGAAAGATGTGTTTCTTTCTAAACCATGTCCAATCAATTGAATTGACCACAGGTGGACTCCAATCAAGTTGTCGAGACATCTCAAGGATTTTTTTTTTTTTTGTATACAAGATCAAGGCTCGTGAAAGAGCTAACATTCATCACACAAAAAGTCAACCGACACACAAAACACAAAATAAGGGGAGCGGTAGACACGATGGGGAGAGAGGGGTGAAGGACACAAACACAACATTTGAGAGCAGGGACATCGAGAGAACTGTGGGAGGGAGAGGGCCTGGGGGGAGGTGGGAGAGGTATAAAACATATGGACACTGCAAGGACTTCCGGGAAAGAAGTTGGAATTTCAAAAAGTGTATCTGGGGTGAATTAGCGGGGGTAGAAAAGATCAAGGTTTTGGATGGGGGAAGATAAGAGATAGTGGTGAACAGCTGTTTTAAAGACCTGGAGGGAGGCGTGGGATTGAAGGGAGTGGGGGAGTTTGTTCCAGAAGCGGGAGAAAAGAGGAATGAAAGAGTGAAGGTGAGCAGAGAGTCTTGATTTTGGCAGTTTAACCATAAGAGGGTTGCTGGCAGATCTTGTGCGACCAGTAGGAATATTTGGGGGACAGAGCACAGAGAGAGCTGTGGGAGCAAGGCCGGAGAGGAGTCGGTAGAAGACAGAAAGACCACCTACCTGCCTGCGGTGAGTAAGTGAAAGGCCCTCGGAGTTAGCTTAATCGTGGGAGATTCCAATGATTCTGAAAGCTTTGGCTTCAACAGCGTGAAGCCGAGCGAGGTGTGAGGCAGGCGCACCAGCCCAGAGGGGGGAACAGTATTCCATTGAGCTGCGGATGAAAGCCTTGTATGTGGTGAGGAGCTCAGGTGTGCCAAGGAAGGACTTCCCACGACAGAGGATGCCCAGTCGGCGACTGCTTTGGAGGCCAGATTGGAAATGTGGTTTTCCCAAGAAAGATCATGGCAGATAGTGAGACCCATAAGCTTGAGCGACAGAACTTCTTGGAGAGGATTGTTGAGAAAGTAGATGGGAGGGTTTTCCAGTCGGTCTTTTTGGAGAGACCTAGTAAGAGTGTGAGATTTGTCAGGATTGAAAGACATGTTCCACTTGTTTGACCAGTCTGTGATTTTGTCCAGGTCTGCAGAGATGATCAAATGATGGAAATTGATGATCAAATGATGGAAGGAAATTGGATGATCAAAGGAAATTGGATGCACCTGAGCTCAATTTGGAGTGTCATAGCAAAGGGGATACTGGACACAACACCATAATGTCTGCCCATGCAATGATGCCAGGCACACTCACCTCAACCAAGCTTATACAAAACATAAACTTTCTGTGTCAAGGACATTGCTTTCCTCAAATTTTTTGCACTTGCTTTATCATGAGCAAGAGTTTTCCTCTTGTGAGCCATGATTAACTAGAACAATGCGACTGTCACCAATATGCCTCCGCATAGTCCCACAACGGGTAGATGCCATCGTTTACTGTCCTAAAAATAAATAAGTTTGATTTAAATCCCTTCAGCTGTTCTCAAGTATCACACTTTTACCAGACATGACAGGTTTTACATCGATCGGTGAAGCAGTTTCAGAGAAGGGATTTTTTTAAATATCGGCTTTCAAGCTAATATGGCTGCCACACCACATGACATATGACCTTAAAAAATTTACACTCTGCATGTGTATGGGTAGGGGATCACGTTTGTGAAGTTTCGTGTTGATCGGATAAGGTTCGTTTTTCTATCCAAGATGGCTGCCAAACCACATGACCTGCGACATCAACATTTTCAAACTATATGCAACACGGCTGTTAGATGATATTTGTAAAATTTCGCATCGATAGGATGAGTGGTTTCAGAGATATAATTATTTAATATTTTCCTTCAATCCAATATGGCTGCCAAACCATGTGACCAATGATGTGATAAATTAAATATTGGGTCATAGATCATGGGCATTAAATTTCAGATTTTTAGGATAAGGAATTCGATTAAAACATTTTTGGCTGGTGTACCACTTCACCTATGATGTCATCATTATCATGATTTTGTTCCCCATTGGAGTACTTGACAATGTGCCAAGTTTCAAATTTTTCCATTCAGCGGTTTCCGAGAAATACTTTTTTAATTATTTGCTTTTAATCCAAGATTTGCTGCCATACCACGTGACCTATGACGTCACAATTACCATAAAAACATTCTCCATGGGTCTCACTCCTACCCTGAAAGTTTTGTCTCAATCGGACATGTGGTTGTTGAGAAAAACTAGGTTTAGCCCGTACGGACGGACGGACGGACGGACGGACGACGGACAACCCGAAAACATAATGCCTCCGGCGACTTCATCGGCGGAAGCATAAAAATATTTAAGAGCAATAATAACCGACAACAAGGAATTGATTATGATTCCACGGAACTTCAGCACCGGCTTTAATGGTAGATCTCTGGGGAGGTTAAATTGCTAAAGCCCCTGTCACACCATGACGATTTAGCCAGCGTATGCCGACGTATCAAAATTGAGTGCTGGTGTGAGTCATACGCTGGCATACGTCGACAAATTTTGTGCATGCACGAAATTTGTCGACGAGCTCGGCGTACTACGACGTATGCCAGCGTGCTTCAGCGTGCTCTTAACGTAGCCAAATTTTTCATACGTCGGCATACGCTGGCTAAAACGTCAAGGCGTGACAGCGGCTTAACAGTCTCTGGTGTTCTCCCGGCAGAATTAGCAATTTTGACAGGGGCCTGGCATATTATTTTTATTTGTGCAATTTTCCATGAGTTTCAAGGGCTTGGAGAAGTTTTCCAGGACTGGAAAAAGCTTTTCCATTTTTCCAGGAATTTCAAGGAGTTTCAAAGTATGTGCGAACCATGTAAATGGGTTAAACCGTATTTTGAATGCTTCAGTTTAGCACACAAAGCTAAATGCTCCATAGGCAGAGTCCTGGTGTACCTGTAGCCATCAATGTAGCTGGCGTTTATGTAATCTGATCCTTCCAGCCCTCTGATTGGCTGCAGGCTCACTCTACTCTCCTTCAAAGGCAAAACTCCCAGGTCCCGATTCTTGAACTTGTTGCAAGGACGTAGTGCAGATGGACAGTGCAGTGGTTTGAATCCAAAAAGCAACTGAGGATAAACAAAGATACCAATGTTTACCTTGGAGCCGTTATATTGTCAGAAACAGCAGACAAATCCCTGTCGAAAGAAAAACAAATATATTCTTCCCCATCGTTTACAATTTTTTAATTTGCATCTTTTTCAGCCTTTCATCTCAATGATAGGAGAAATATGAAACATTATTTGAGCAGTTGAGGTGAATAATATAACGTGTACATGCCAAAGATTTCACTGGACAAGACAAACCATATGAAATAGAAATACCTTCGATTACAGAGACATTCAGAGACAAACAGCACAGAGCACTGAAACATGTACATGCATGTCTATGTGTGAGTGCAAAAGCTTAGAATCCCTTAGATCAATTAATCAGTGATGGTTATATTAGTTTAAATCCACTTTGGCACAACAAGAGACTTAGTCCAACACAAACATGAATCGAATCCGTTACCTGGGACAGAAAATAACTTGTAATTCGAGGATGGTCATATTTGGGCTGGTGATCGGGTCTGTGACCTATCAGCGAAACCTTTATCAAGCTGCTATGCTCCATCTACACAAGACCCCTATACGTCCTGTCACGGACCGTCATTGTCATATTTGGGTTGGTGGTCGGGTCTGTGACCTATCAGCGAAACCTTTATCAAGCTGCTATGCTCCATCTACACAAGACCCCTATACGTCCTGTCACGGACCGTCATTGTCATATTTGGGCTGGTGGTCGGGTCTGTGACCTACCTCTTCTTGACAGAATCCAGTGACGTGCATTCTGGTGATTGCATTCTGATGATTCATTCCGACATGCATTCTGATGATTCTGATGATTCATTCCGACGTGCATTGTGATGATTCTGATGATTCATTCCGACGTGCATTGTGATGATTCTGATGATTCATTCCGACGTGCATTGTGATGATTCTGATGATTCATTCCGACGTGCATCGTGATGATTCTGATGATTCATTCCGACGTGCATCGTGATGATTCTGATGATTCATTCCGACATGCATTGTGATGATTCTGATGATTCATTCCGACATGCATTGTGATGATTCTGATGATTCATTCCGACGTGCATTGTGATGATTCTGGCGATTCATTCCGACGTGCATTTTGATGATTCATTCCGACGTGCATTTTGATGATTCTGATGATTCATTCTGACATGCATTTTAATGATTCCGATGATTCATTCCGACGTGCATTGTGATGATTCTGATGATTCATTCAGACATGCATTCTGATGATTCATTCCGACGTGCATTGTGATGATTCTGATGATTCATTCCGACGTGCATTTTGATGATTCATTCCGACGTGCATTTTGATGATTCTGATGATTCATTCCGACGTGCATCGTGATGATTCTGATGATTCATTCTGACATGCATTCTGATGATTCATTCCGACGTGCATTTTGATGATTCATTCCGATGTGCATTTTGATGATTCTGATTATTCATTCCGACGTGCATTGTCATGATTCTGATGATTCATTCCAACGTGCATTGTGGTGATTCTGATGATTCATTCCGACGTGCATTTTGACGATTCATTCCGACGTGCATTGTGATGATTCTGATGATTCATTCCGACATGCATTCTGATGATTCATTCCGACGTGCATTGTGATGATTCTGATGATTCATTCCGACGTGCATTTTGATGATTCATTCCGACGTGCATTCTGATTATTCTGATGATTCATTCCGACGTGCATTGTGATTATTCTGATGATTCATTCCGACATGCATTGTGATGATTCTGATGATTCATTCCGACGTGCATTGTGATGATTCTGATGATTCATTCCGACGTGCATTGTGATGATTCTGATGATTCATTCCGACGTGCATTGTGATGATTCTGATGATTCATTCCGACATGCATTCTGATTGTTCTGATGATTCATTCCGACGTGCATTGTGATGATTCTGACGATTCATTCCAACGTGCATTGTGATGATTCTGATGATTCATTCCGACGTGCATTGTGATGCTTCTGACGATTCATTCCAACGTGCATTGTGATGATTCTGATGATTCATTCCGACATGCATTTTGATTATTCTGACGATTCATTCCGACGTGCATTCTGATTATTCATTCCGACGTGCATTGTGATGATTCTGATGATTCATTCCGACGTGCATTGTGATGATTCTGAAGATTCATTCCGACGTGCATTTTGATGATTCTGATGATTCATTCCGACATGCATTCTGATTGTTCTGATGATTCATTCCGACGTGCATTGTGATGATTCTGACGATTCATTCCAACGTGCATTGTGATGATTCTGACGATTCATTCCAACGTGCATTGTGATGATTCTGATGATTCATTCCAACGTGCATTGTGATGATTCTGATGATTCATTCCGACATGCATTCTGATTATTCTGATGATTCATTCCAACGTACATTGTGATAATTCTGATGATTCATTCTGACATGCATTGTGATGATTCTGATGATTCATTCCGACGTGCATTGTGATGATTCTGAAGATTCATTCCGACGTGCATTTTGATGATTCTGATGATTCATTCCGACGTGCATTTTGATGATTCTGATGATTCATTCCGACGTGCATTGTGATGATTCTGACGATTCATTCCGACATGCATTCTGATTATTCTGATGATTCATTCTGACGTGCATTGTGATGATTCTGATGATTCATTCCGACATGCATTGTGATGATTCTGATGATTCATTCTGACGTGCATTTTGATGAATCTGATGATTCATTCCGACGTGCATTGTGATGATTCATTCCGACATGCATTCTGATTATTCTGGTGATTCATTCCGACCTGCATTGTGATGATTCTGACGATTCATTCCGACGTGCATTGTGATGATTCTGATGATTCATTCCGACGTGCATTTTGATGATTCTGACGATTCATTCCGATGTGCATTCTGACGATTCATTCTGACGTGCATTTTTATGATTCCGATTATTCATTCCGATGTGCATTCTGATGATTCATTCTGACGTGCATTTTGATGATTCTGATGATTCATTCCGACGTGCATTGTGATGATTCTGACGATTCATTCCGACATGCATTCTGATTATTCTGATGATTCATTCTGACGTGCATTGTGATGATTCTGATGATTCATTCCGACATGCATTGTGATGATTCTGATGATTCATTCCGACGTGCATTGTGATGATTCTGATTATTCATTCCGACGTGCATTGTGATGATTCTGATGATTCATTCCGACATGCATTCTGATTATTCTGGTGATTCATTCCGACGTGCATTGTGATGATTCTGATGATTCATTCCGACGTGCATTTTGATGATTCTGACGATTCATTCCGATGTGCATTCTGACGATTCATTCCGACATGCATTCTGATTATTCTGATGATTCATTCTGACGTGCATTATGATGATTCTGACGATTCATTCCGACATGCATTGTGATGATTCTGATGATTCATTCCGACGTGCATTGTGATGATTCTGATGATTCATTCCGACGTGCATTGTGATGATTCTGATGATTCATTCCGACATGCATTCTGATTATTCTGGTGATTCATTCCGACGTGCATTGTGATGATTCTGATGATTCATTCCGACGTGCATTTTGATGATTCTGATGATTCATTCTGACGTGCATTTTGATGATTCTGATGATTCATTCCGATGTGCATTCTGATGATTCATTCTGACGTGCATTTTTATGATTCTGATTATTCATTCCGATGTGCATTCTGATGATTCATTCCGACGTGCATTTTGATGATTCCGATTCATTCCGACGTGCATTCTGATGATTCATTCCGACGTGCAACGTGCATTTTGATGAATCCAGTGGCATAGGAGTTGGCATCATCCCTGGCACCTCTTTCAGTCTGCCGCTCTGTTGTTTCTTTGAGCTCTTTCTACAGATATTACCACAGAATGTGCTCTGAGGGTCTATCACAGGTTGTTCCACTTTCAGCCGCTCTGCATGTTTCGTAGTTTATTCCCATCCATACACTGCGTTTGTCCCAAGGAGTTAGTCAGGTTCACTATGTTTTTTCGTTCAAAATTTTTGGAGATTAGGAAAACTATACATTTTTGGAATATTCAGAGCATGAGGAATCCAAAAATTAATGTTGGCATTTGCGTAGATACCTTTGCGAAAATGACACTCAGGACATGACAGTGATGAAGATCCGTAAAAGCATATTCCTGAACGGTATAGACCTAGTAGATCCTGTGTATAAGACTTATAGTTCAATCTGATACTAACAAGGCTGCTTTCTTGCTTTATAAACCCATACCTATAACTTCAAAGGACATGCAATATCATGTATTATGTAATACAGTTATATCACAAATATAAAGACAATGGTTTTCAATTACCTTTGTTTGTTGCTTTTCTATAATCCTGAGCACTATTTTGAGGCCTTTATTGGATTCCTTGGCCCAGAAAACATAGGATTAGCATGTTTAATTAAGTTTCTAGGTTGACTAGAAGGCGAGATAGCGCAAAATATGTATTTTATGGTGGCCATTTTGAAAACCCAAGGTGTCTGTGCAAATGCCAACATTGATTTTCGGATTCTCCATGCTCTGAATATTCCAAAAATGTACAGGTTTGCTCATCTCCAAAAAATTTGAACGAAATTATATTTGTTAACATAGTGAACCTGACTAAGTAAGACTATAAGGGTATTCTTCTTGGTTTTCCCCTGCACGGCATCACTCTGGAACACTTTACCTGCATCCTGCTTTACACTCAATCCCAACCTACCTCAATTCAATAGGAATGTCCATAGACTCCTCCTTTATGTTTAATATCTACACTTTCCAGCGTCGCCCTCACCTCGAGTGGCCTTTAAGGCTTTGTAGTGGGCGATATCTGACGTTAAAAAAATCGTTAGTGATCTAAGCTTTTTCATTCACATATTTTGTGAATTTCAGGGTCCTACTGTATGTGTATATAGATACGGTGCCTTCAGAAAGTATTCACACCCCTTCACTGTTTCAAATTTTGATGTGTTACAGCCTGAATCGAAAATGGACTAAATTGAATTTTTTTTTGTCAGAAAGATACACAAAATACCTCATAATAACAAAGTGAAAACATGTTTTTAGAAAAAAAATTCGAATTCATTGAAAATGAAAAACAAAAACATCTAGCTTACATAAGTATTCAGCCAGCTCTCCCCAACCCCGGGTCAATACTTTGTAGATGAACATTCGTCAACGACTACAGCTTCACGTCTTCTTGGGTTTGTCTGTATCAGCTTTCACATCTGGATTTGAGGAGTTTTTCCCATTCTTTCTTGCAGATTTGTTCAAGCTCTGTCATGTTGGATGGGGCAATGAGTTCAATTTTTGTCATCAGACCACAGAATATTTTGTCTCATGCTCTCAGAGTCTTTCACGTACCTTTTTGCAAACTTCAGGAGTGATGTCATGTGCCTTTTTCTCAGGAGTGGCTTCCGTGTGGCTACTCTCCCATAAAGCCTAGATTTGTGAAATGCTGCAGAGACTATTGTCCTTCCAGCAGTTTCTCCCTTCTTCGTCAAGGAACTCTGTAGTTCTGTCAGAGTGGTCATTGGGTTCTTGGTCACCTCACTGATCAAGGTCCTTCTTCCCCGGTTGCTCAATTTGGTCGGTCGGTCAGCTCTAGGAAGAGTCGGGATAGTTCCATATTCTTTCCATCTGCTTATGATGGAGCTCACCGTGCGCTTGGGAACTTTGAACATTCTATAAATTGTTTTATTCCCTTCCCCAGATCAATGCCTCCTCACAATTCTATCTTGGAGTTCTACAGCAGTTCCTTGGACTTCACGGTAGAGTTTCTTGTCTGACATGCACTGTCAACCTTGGGACCTTATATAGAAAGGTGTGTTTCTTTCTAAGCCATGTCCAATCAATTGAATTGGCCACAGGTGGACTACAATCAAGTTGTCGAGACATCTCAAGGATGATCAAAGGAAATTGGATGCACCTGAGCTCAATTTGGAGTGTCATAGCAAAGGGGGTTCAATACTTATTGCTCGAGGCATTTCAGCTTTTCATTTTTAATTAATGTGAATTTTTTTTTTTAATCCACTTTGTCTCTATGGGGTATTTTGTGTAGATAAGTGAAAAAAAATCTCAATTTAATCCATTTTATATTTAGGCTGTAACAAAAAAATGTGAAAAAACCCAAGGAGTGGATATATATATATATATATATATATATATATATATATATATATATATATATATGTATATATATATATATATATATACATATATGTATGTATAAATTAACGGGATTATAAATAATTAATTGACATATGATAAAAATGACATATGATAACTAATTAAGTGACATATGACACAATTGACATATCATTACAACTAATTAATTGACATATGACACAATTGACATGTGATTATAATTAATCGATTGTAACATCAGAGGACCTGGATTTGATTCCTGGTCTAGGCATGTAATTTTCCCACATATGTCAATATACAGTATGTATGTATGTCTATATAAAACCTGATATGTCTATATAAACTCTGATGTTACATATGTCTATGTCTATATATAATATATATATACATATATGGAAATAGAAATTGTGAAAAAATTGTTGAACAAATGGAAAGGGTGTGAGTGCTAACGGTAAATGAAGTGGAAGTTGAGGGGAGGGGAAGGGGAAACATTTATCAGCTTAAGTACTAAAATTAATTTTTTTTATGGGGTGTAAGGAACTGATAAGAATGGATTTCTTTTAAAAGAGCTGAACAAAAGTGGGAAAGAAGTGTTCGTTTAATGTCCAACCTCAAACTCCGTGTCCAACCTCGTCCTTGTGATCAGTCGAATCCTCCCAGATGCCAAAGCTGTGACATCAACTTCGGTCTCGTGTTCTGGGCATGCGAGGGTCTCCACTATGATCATATTGATCCAGATGTACTGTTCCAGTGACTGTATCATGCCTGGTCGCGAACGGCGCAGATATTTAACTATTCCTGGAATGTTGACTCTTCCTTCCAATCGGAGCTGCTGAAGAGATGCATGAAGAGCAGCGAAACAACCACTCTGGCCAACTCCGGAGCTGTGGATGCAGGAGAAATGGAGGGTGGAAATCAACCAAACAGACAAAAGCATATTCTGAGAACATTAGCTTCTTTTTCTGATACGAGCAAAAGTTTGAAGGAGCCGTTTGTACATAGATCACTTGAACTAAACACAAATTATAAGGAAACAAGTCAATACAAAGGGAAAGATCAACACTGGTATGTGAGATTTAAACCGAGGACCCCTGCATCACGAGCTATGTGGTCACATGGGCCCAGCAAAAAGGCCAACCCGGACACTAAGGAAAAATAAATAGGAACTAGATATCTGCGATCACAAAGCGACCGCCAAGGGTTAACCTCCCAATGTGATCCAATGGCTGTATCCTATTTGGACTGCCATATGACCTTGACCATTAACATTTATGGATAGAGTGTAAATTCAGAAAATGCGTCCCCATATACATTCTATCCATGAAACACAACAGCACGAAAATCGGAGGAAAATTATTCACATTATGATAAAAAGGTGTTTTTGATAATTAGGTCACAATCTAAAAAAGTAAATGAAGGACACTGAAGGAGCAGTGCTCCTGCTTGAGACGGGCGAAGTGACGGACAAGACACAAACTCGTCCGAGAAGATGTTTAATGTATAATCAACTCGGGAACTCTGAAAACCCGTTTATCGGGTTCGCATACATATAATCCAAGCCAAAAAGCATACGTCAGAACCAAAGCCACGCCTCTCAGGCGAGGCACGCTTTGGTGGTCATGTGACCGACAGGTGCAAGCAATTATAACCTCGGCGCCGCGGTTTGTCCGCCGGTTACGTCACCGGCTGGGGCAAGGAGATTATGTTGCTGGTCTCGAGCTTTGGGGGACCCATGGGTCGCTACACACGCCCCCCCAGAATCGACTTGGTCCAGGAAGGTCAACCTGAGGTGGGTCCGGATGATCCGACCGAAACGACCCCTGGCTGGTCGCGGGGGGGGGGGGGGGGGGGGGGGGGTCCGGTGTGGTGGCGGGTGGCCGGGCGGGGGGTGCAGTGGACGGGGGGCGGCCGCACCGCAGTGGGAGAGCCAGCCATGGCGGCTGGCCGACGTCCATGTGGGCCGGCTTGAGGCGGTCCACCGAAATCCGGTCCGCCCGGCCGCCGATGCTGACGACGAAGGACTTGTTGTCCCGTCGTAGGACCCGGAAGGGTCCGTCGTATGGTGGCCGGAGCGGCCCCCGGTGCGCGTCGTGGCGCACAAAGACGTACTCCGCCGTGCGGAGTGCTGGGGGGGGACGTAGGATTGGGGGTCGCCGTGGCGGGACGTGGGCACCGGGGCGAAACGTTGGGCAGCCTCCTGGAAGTCCATGCGCTGGCGCGCGGCGGACCAGGGGCTGGTGGCGTCGGGCACGAACTCGCCCGGGACGCGGAGGGCCTGGCCGTACACCAGCTCGGCGGTGGACGCCTGGAGGTCCTCCTTTGGAGCCGTGCGGAGGCCCAAAAGGACCCACGGGAGCCGGTCGGCCCAGCCGTCGTCCTGGAGGCCGGCCATGAGTGCGGCCTTCATGGAGCGGTGGAACCGCTCGCACAACCCCTTGGCCTGGGGGTGGTAGGCCGTGGTGCGGTGCAGGGTAACGCCCAACGTGCGGGCGACCGCGCCCCACAGTTCGGACGTGAACTGTGGGCCGCGGTCCGACGAGATGTCCACGCGCGACCCAGGTGGCGATGAACGCCTGGGCCACGTCGGCGGTGGTGGTGGAGGCGAGGGGCACGGCCTCCGGCCACCTGGTGGTCCTGTCCACCATGGTAAGCAGGTGGGTGAACCCCTGCGATGGGGGAAGGGGACCCACCAGGTCCACGTGGACGTGGTCGAAACGTCGCTCGGGCACGGTGAAAGGAGGCAGCGGAGCCTGGGTGTGACGGTGGACCTTGGCCCGCTGGCAGGGTGTGCAGGCGTTGGCCCAGTTGCGGACGTCCCGTCGCAACCCGTGCCAGACGAAACGTGCCGACACCAGCCTCTGGGACGCCTTCCGGCCCGGGTGAGAGAGGCCGTGGAGCGAAGCAAAAATGCGCCGCCGCCAGGTGACCGGCACAACGGGGTGAGGTCGGCCTTGGGAGACGTCACAATGCAGGGCCGTGTCCGCGAAGGGGACTTCAGCCAAGCGGAGGCCCGTGTCCGCCACCCAGAGCGCCTGCACCGTGCCGTCGGTGGCCTGGTCCGTCGCCATCAGGGCGAAATCGACGCCGAGGTGGACGGCGTTGGCGCCGGCTTGAGAAAGGCAGTCGGCCACGGCGTTGTCCTTTCCGGCGACGTGCCGAATGTCCGTGGTGTATTCCGACACGGTGGAGAGGTGGCGCTGCTGGCGGGCCGACCACGGCTCTGTGACCTTGGCCATGGCGAAAATCAATGGCTTGTGGTCGACAAAGGCCATGAACGGGCGGCCCTCCAGGAGGTGGCGAAAATGGCGGACGGCCAGGTACAGCCCGAGGAGCTCGCGGTCGAAAGTGCTGTACTTCAACTCGTTGGGCAGGAGTTGCCGGCTGAAGAATGCGAGCGGCTGCCAGGCCCCGTTTCCCCATTGTTCATGAACCGCGCCCACGGCGTAGTCGGAGGCGTCCGTGGTGAGGGCGATGGGAGCATGGGGTACCGGGTGGGCCAGCAGCGTGGCGTTGGCGAGGGCTCGTTTCGCGCCGGTGAAAGCAGCGTCCATGTCCGTGGACCAGACGACGTCGCGCTTCGCCGGCTGGCCGCGGAGGGCGGTGTACAAGGGCCGCATGAGTTGCGCAGCTCGGGGCATGAAGCGGTGATAAAAGTTCACCATCCCGAGGAACTCCTGCAGCGCCTTGACGGAGCGGGGGAGCGGGAAAGCGGCGATGGCCTCGACTTTGGCCGGTAGCGGCACGGCGCTGTTCCGGGTGATGCGGTGGCCCAAAAAGTCGATCGTCGCCGCACCAAAGTGACATTTGGCCGGGTTGACGATCAAGCCGTGCTCGCTGAGGCGGCCGAACAGCGTCCGGAGGTGGAGGAGGTGCTCGGCTCTGGACGTGCTGGCGACGAGGATGTCGTCCAGGTAGGTAAAGAGGAACGGCAAGTCGCGCAGCACGCCGTCCATCAGGCGCTGGAACGCCTGTGCCGCGTTTTTGAGGCCGAAGGGCATCCGGAGGAATTCGAAGAGGCCGAAGGGTGTAATAACGGCCGTCTTCGGGATGTCAGCCGGGCGGACGGGCACCTGGTGGTACCCCCGAATCAGGTCCACTTTTGAAAAAATGGTCCGCCCCGCCAACCGGGCGGAAAAATCCTGGATGTGCGGGACGGGGTACCTGTCTGGGGTAGTGGCGTCGTTGAGGCGGCGGTAGTCGCCGCATGGCTGCCATCCGCCCCCCGGCTTCGGGACGATGTGCAGCGGTGAGGCCCAGGCGCTGTCGGAGTGCCGCACGATGCCGAGGCGCTCCAGCGCGGCGAACTCAGCCTTGGCGATGGTGAGTTTGGCTGGGTCGAGACGGCGGGCTCGGGCGTACACCGGCGGGCCCGTAGTGGGAATATGATGCTCGATGCCGTGACGCACCGCGACGGCCGAAAACGTCGGTCGCGTGAGGGCCGGGAACTCCGCGAGGAGACGCGCGAAGTCGTCTGCCAACGGGAGGACGCAGGAAAGCTCGGTGGGCGTGGAACGGCTCAAGGCGCACGCCAGCGAGCTGAAAGTTTCGGCGTTGACGAGACGCCGGCGTTTAACGTCGACCAGCAGCCCATGGGCGCAAAGGAAATCGGCACCGAGCAAAGCCATGGGGACGTCCGCCGTCACGAACTCCCAGCGAAAGAGCTGGCTGCCGAAGCGGAGGGTGACGGTGCGTGGGCCGAAGGTGCGGATGGCGAAGCCGTTGGCCGCGATTAAGGAGGGGCCGCAAATGGCGGCCCGCCTGTCCTCCGCCGAAGCGGGAATGACGCTCAGCTGAGCGCCGGTGTCGCAGAGAAAACGCCGCCCCGACGCTTGGTCCGCGATGAATAGCAGGCTTCCGGAGCGGCCGGCGCTCATGGCTGGTAGTGAGTGCCGGCCCGACCGTTTCCCGACTTGCCGAACGTGCACGGGGGTCGACATGATCGGGCCCGCCGCCCGAACCTGGCGTGGAAATAACATCAGGCCGGGTCTGGCGGGGGCTCCGGTCGACGCGTCGGGACCGGGCGACGCGGCGTCGCCGCTGCCAGTCGCGCCGGCCCGGCGGCCTCTGGGAAGGAAGCTGCGTCGCGGGCGTCGGGCGGGAAAGTGC